>NW_009970724.1:9118415-9163020 GCF_000747805.2 Chaetura pelagica
GTCAGGTGCAGGGTGACCGTTCCGGAGGGGAGGTGTGGGGCCGCCGTGCCCGGGGGCTGCTGGCCCCTGCGCTGGCTCCGCGGGTGCTCATTTCCCGTGCAGCTTCAGCGCCGAGTGTGCCACGTGAGGAATGTGTCTCAGACTTAATCCCTTCACAATTTTAGCGTATTTGTGGCTGTAGATTATTTACTGTAAGCTGGTATGTTAAGGTAGTACAGTTAGATACTGTGTAGTTGCTACAAACGAGTGTAGATCCTGGTGCTAGATTTGGATGGGGAAATGGACTTACTCAACAGACTTAAGTAATATGATACCTGTGATTAAGCAACAATTGCTTTATTTTACCTAACTTTTTTCGTACACATTACACCTTTAAAAGCTTAATGAAGCTTGGTAGCTTAGTCACAAAACATGCCAGAAATTGATATGCTGCTGACAATTTATGCATTTGGTGTCTTGTATTGTTTGAGTGAGAATAGAAACAACAAGATTGCCAACTGCTGCTGGGGGTTACTCTATCAGAATTGTAGGGAGGAATGATATTTTTCAAGTGTTTCTTCTTAATTTAGGCAAAGTGTTGTAAAAAAAGAGAAAAGCTATATAGGAAGGCATAAAAATGATGAGCTTGGACAGTTACTGATACTACTGCAAGATTTTCACACTTCATGTGAAACCTGGATTGTCCCAATATTTTGTATATAAATGTTCTGTTGTTGATCTGCAGGACTTGACAGTGGCACAGCATCTGTTAGCCCTGGGAGTAAACATACTGAAATGAGTGTTAGCCTTGATGCTGAAGACTGTATTTGGTTTGTGTCCTTTACATAAATTTGATTTTGCTAGGCACAGGATTACAAATCTGAGGCATTCATATGTGTTAGGTGGGCCAAACACGATTACAATATTGGTGAAAACTGAAAACTGGGTAACTTATGAATTATGTTCCAGCTTATTCAGCAGTTGAGTAGAGTTGAGATAACCTGACCAGATCTCTCCCTTTTCTTATATCTGTACTGCAGTCTTTCTGATATCTCATCCTTCGCTGCTGTAATCTTCCTCTCTCAGGCCATTTTGTATTCTCAAAGCTATTAGAAATGCAGTTGCTAAAATAAGCGCCATGCTGGCAAATTTGATTGTTCCACTTGTGCTTGTGTGTCACTTTATGCTTTTGAGTCCCTCCACAGCTTACATCTTATTTACTACTGGTACTGTAATTGTGGCCATAGATTCCAAACTCTGTAACTTTCAGTTGTTTCAGTCATAGCTAATAGCTGTGCTGTTGCTTGAATGCTATTTTTTGATGATGGTTTTTGCCTACTGGTCTTAGTTCTTGTCTCCCAAGTTTCCCTGTGGGGCACCATGCCAGGAGCCTTGCAGAATGCTTCCTATGGAGACTAGACAGTAGGTAAATCTACATTGTCAGTACCACCAGACAAAAGCATTCAAGTTATTACCGTTGCCTCATCTTCCTTTGGTCTTATTAGTTCATGTATCATTTGTTTCTTAATGGTTTGTTGTTTATGTCAATCCTTTCCAAAAGTATGCTATAATTTACATTACATGAGATCTTTATGTATTCCAGCACACTTGTGCTGGTATATGATGCTGACTTACAATAACAAGTGACAAACCTTTGTGCAGTAATGATACAGATCTCCAGAGCCTAGTGTATCTTCTAATTTCTGTGTTGTATTTTTATCTCTTTGGGAAGAGGGAGAAGTTGGGTGAGTGTGGCTGACATAAATTTATTTACTTACTCCTATGGACAAGAATTTCACACATCTACATAGTCTGGAAGGGGACTGGTGGTATATCTGCTGCTTGAAGTTACCTGAGTAAAGTGTCTGAGAAATAGTGATTTAGTTTTATGTGTGCGAATTCTTTTGTTCACCTTGGTATAAAATGCCTGAAAGTGTTGTGTCATCTTATTGTGAGATGGCTTTCAGCTTCTTGACTTCTGGAAAGTGAAATTCTAGTTTTTAACTTCCTAAGGGTAAAGGTGGAGGTTGCAGACTTGAATATAATCAGCAAAACACTGGCCTTAGTATTTAAGTGAGACATGGAAACTTTATGGTGAAACCAAGTTTTACCCACAAAACTTCTTCCTCGCATAGTTTATTTAAGAATACACACTTAAGTATATGCTTATGCATAATTGGATATCTTATGTTAAACATAAAGTATATAATGTTTTTCTGGAATAGCCGTTTTGTCTTTTATTTTGTGTTCAGTTTTGCTGGAATGTCAGCAATTGCTCAGTGTTACTACTGGCCGAAGCTGAAAAGTGAAACAACGTACACAGTGAAAAAACTATAAAAATGTTCTTTTAGCAAGTTAAATGTGTTTGGATGTGCAACAAAAATGTTCTCTTACACAGAATTTTCATACAGTGTGTGAATTTTTATATAATCAGTTACAGAAATGATATCAGGAAGAAAAGAAAAGGCAACTTTCACCTACTTTGCTGCTGCCAGACAATAGGGTCAAGGTCCAGTACAGCTCATATCAAGTAGAAATATATGAATAATTAAGCTGTGTATTTTATGCTAGCCTACCTTAGTGGGTCAAAGATCACTTAATTAATGCTAGCTGGATTAGTCACAGGTGTTCTTCTGTAAGAGCTATTACATCACTCATCAGTTATACAGAACTGAGAGGTGGTATCACTTGTAGTTTACAATATATGTTTATCACAACTTTTAAAAATGCTCCAAAATAGTGACACAGACCTGTTTGCTTATAGTAATTTGTCAGCATTCCATGTTACTTCCTTGGAATAAAGAAAAATTAATTTTCATTCTAGTTGCACTTCTCAAAAAATCTGTTGCCTTAGAAAGACTTCATTTCTTCTTGGGAGGAGGGAAGCTATTATATGCAAGTGCAATTATTGATTCAATTGTAGTATCAGGGGTTTTTAGAATCATAAAGAGTTGTCTTGTTTGAGAAAATACATTACCTGGGTATATGAGACAGGGAAAAAATAGTAATTTATTTTATCCTTCATGAACAGTTTCTGCTAACAGAAGTGACTGGTGCTAATGATAAGAGTCTTGACGGTTGAAAATGTTGCTTCCATTTTGGGAAATTCCTGCAAAATCTGTTTTAAAGACTAGTGCTTCTTTTTTTTTCCACTGTGGAGTACTGGAGAAAGTTTTATAGAGTGGAAGAATGAAGGAAAACCAGCAGAAGTCAGGTCAAGGTTCTTTGTACTTTGTACCCTGTCAGCTGAAAATGAAGAAAAACGTTTACTGTCCAGGACTTTGTTACTGAGCAAGGTCTGAAAAGACTTGAGTTTTGGAATGGATTTTTTTCCAAGTAATAAAGTATTGAACCAAAACTTCAATCTTTACTGTCTTCCTAAATAATATTTTGTGCAGTAATACAAGCACTGTCTGGTTGTGTGCAAACACAGCAAATATTTTTTATTTTAACAGCTGCTGGTACTAGGCTATAATGGTTTGTCACTATTAATTACTGTTTTAATTGAATGCAAATGGTCTCAACCTTTCTGACAATGCATGAGTGAGGACTGTAGTTCATAATTGTGCTGTATTAAAGCAATGGCCAAAACTGTTGAAATGGTGGGTCCCTCTTCATCAGCCTTGCCCCCCAACCTCTACACTTCTGCTTTGGTTCACTAAGACATTGTAGTTCTTTAAACAAAGACACTAAGCCCTTATTTAATAAAAACACTTTAAGAGGTGGTAAATGCAGAAATAGGGTTATATAGTATAGGACTGTAGAAGGAAAAATAAAGCCCATAATGTACAACATGTGCAAAATAAAAAACTAAGTTACACTTCACCCTTCGTCCAGAAAAATCTAATCCTGTTTCTGTTTTTTGAGCTTTGTTTCAAATGTTAGACATTACTGCCTTAAACAAGAAGCAGCAGGATATTTGATAAAGATTTGATTGTTTCAGAAATAAAACCATAGGGCGAGTTCCATAAAAGGAGCTGGATATTGTCTATTATCCCTCTTGTGAGAATTGTTCCTGAATATCCAGGTAGTTTAATATAGGCTAGTGGAGCATAAACTTTGGTTACTTTCAGAAAGAAGATACTTAACTTGCATGGCTTTTTGCTTGGAGAAGGTACTGAAAAGAGTAATAGAAGATAATTAGCATAAAGAGTTTGGAACTGCAAGATTAGGGAAACAGACTAAACAGAATGGAGTTAATAGGAAGGAATTTGTAATATAGGGAGAGGTGACAATAGATTTTACAATCTGATCCTAGACACATTGGCCTTTTCTATCACCCAGCTGTGTCAAACATAATCCAAGGGGATGCTAGAGTATGGACATTTCATGCTGTATAAATTGAACTACTGAAACCCAAGTATATGGCATCAACATAGCAAATGGCAATTGTAACTGAAGGAAGTAATGCATTTTTATTCCATTTTTGTGTATTTAGGATGCTATTTTCTTTTCTTAGTTTGCTTGATTTCTTTAGTTTCTGAAGATGTTTGGATGATCCTTGCTAGTGTACTTTGCATGAAGGGACCTGTTCTAGTCAAGTCCTTGGTGACAGTTTGACAAAAAGGGTCTAATTATATTGCTACAGATTGATGGGCTGCTTTCATGTGTGTACAAGCTTTAAAGGGAACCTGTGCTGCTTTGAGCAAAGGTGGCAGGGATGTGTGTGGGGAAATCTCTCTGGGACTACATTAAAGTAGGTTTATCCAGAATGTGAATGCAGCTGTTCAGGCCACTGATTGCTGTATGGGCACTAGCATTTAAACAAACAACCAAACAAACCCCCCCTGCTATAACAGCAAAGACAAAACAAAAAAACCCAAACAAACAGAACAGAAAAGACCAAATATACAGATAGGATTAATAGAAAATGCATAGGAAGTCCATTCTTGTAGAAAAACCTGCCTGGGGCTC
Organism: Chaetura pelagica; assembly: GCF_000747805.2. NCBI lineage: Eukaryota > Metazoa > Chordata > Aves > Apodiformes > Apodidae > Chaetura > Chaetura pelagica. The sequence goes on from NW_009970724.1 coordinate 9,123,309, forward strand.
AGAAAAACCTGTCGTTAGCTGGAGGGTATGGAGACAGGAGAAACCAGATGACTCAGCCCTACTCCTAGCTTCCAGACTGTCTTCGTTTTGGGCCTGGGTAGTTAATTAGTAGTTTCTCTCTTATTACATTGCATAAAATTATTACTAAGCCAAGATTTAGTGTAAGTGTGTAACAGCGTGAAACTATTTTTCACGTTGCAAGGAACTAGGTAGAAGTCTTTTTTACGTCATCCATGAGAGAGAGCTGCAGCCACAGCTCAGGCCAGAGCATAAATTTATGGAAAAACTCATAGCTCCAAGGATTTTATTTACGTTTTACTTGATTGTTGAGATGCAGACTTCTACTTTAACTTAGAATTTCCTCTACAACCGTTTTGCTTCTTTGCCTTCTGAAATGTTTATGGAAACTTCGTGAGGTTTAGCAATGTAGAGCAGTTTAGATCCCCCTGCCTGCAGGGACAGCTGTCTGTGACCTTATCAGAGTCCCCTTCTTGGTTGCCTAGATGCATTCCCTTTATATTATTTTTGGTTATGCTGCAACTAGTTACCAACCTAGAGCCAAGAGAAGTGTGCTCATGATTTCTGTGTGTGCTCAGGTTGTACAGCATAAATGGACATGCTTTTGGACTGTGCCCAGGCTTCTGAGTGGGGTTGCTGCCCTTGACCTGAAATAACTGTACTACTCTCTTCTCTGTGTGAGGTATGTGGTATGAGGCTGTCACCCTTTAACTTAGGTTTGACAACACTGCTCTTGATCCCCTCCTTCCCCCCCAGGTAAGGAAGGAGAGGGAGAAAAAGAGACTTTACTGGATTGAAGACTAAACTACACAGCTTTAATTCAACACTAATGATAAAAGAAAATACATACAATGCTCTATTTTTGTAATAGTGACTTTTTTCCTCCCTGTATCCAGTTAGAACTTCACCAGTTCAGTTCATGTCTATTGTCTCTCTTCTGCTGTCTGTCCATATAAAGACTATGCTTGTGTCTCCTCTATGGCCTCTTAGGTCATGGAAAGCTCCTGTTAGGTTCTCTCAGTGCTGCATTTTCTGCAAGATAATCGAGCATTCGTCCCTCAGCTTCTCGTTACAGGGCTAGTGCTCCACCCTCCTGACCATCGTGATGGGCCTCTGATAAACCTGCTCAAGTAAATTTACTTTTTTTTACTGATGGGTCCAAATATGATAATAGTAATCCCTTTCATAAATGGCAAGCTTGATAAGGAGTAGGTAAAATATTCCTGTAGCAAAACTGCCTTTTCATGTATGCCTATTTTAGTGACCGAAGTTTTAGTTTGATTTGAGTCTGACTTTAAACACCGTGAGCCTAGAGGATCATTTTGAAAGAATGCTTTGTTTTGTTTAGTATGAAGGTAGCAGTCAGAGGAAACACTATTAAAATAAATGTAGATTAAACTCATGCTGATCTTTATTTTGTTACCATAGATGGTCATGTGAAGCAGATTAAAGTTCTGTGTGTTTCTATTATTATTGTTATTATTAGTTATTTAATAGGCCTAAGACTTTATAGAAGCTCCTTCTTTTCCTATTCCCAGTAAAGAGGAAGATTTTTACGTAACTTAGTCTAGGTATTTTTGAAGTTTATTTCATAGGTGGATCACCTGAATCAAAAGTACTTTGTATCTTATTCAATATGATTTTTTTCTTGGCTTTGTGATCTACATTGCTGCAAAGTGGCTGCTGTATCAACCATGGTGATCTGTGGATGAAGTTCTGCCTTTGGAAGTAGAGTCTGACTTACTGCTTTAAAATTTAAGCCTGTGATTGTGAAAGTTTGGAGATGGACTTTACTAGTGCCATAGTAGAACCTGCTGAATACAGGCAGAGAGGTGTATATAATACAGATTTTTGATGCTTCCATAGAATATTGTAAAGAAACTATGCAGAAACAAAGTGGTGTTTCATCTTGGAATATTGTTTTCCTATCCTTATCCAAAAGTATTCCTATCAAATTCCATAGATTTGGCTCAGTGTTAGAAATATTTCAGTACCATATTTTTTTAACCCTTTTTTCCATATGTTGTTTGGGTAACCTTTTTCAAAAACCTCTCCATCACCACCCTTTGTTGTCTGTGAAGGCATGAAGGAAGGTCAAAAGTTAGTCTGCCCGTCATTCGCTTGCTACTTAATGGAGTCTGTTATTACTGTATTGGAAAGTCTCTTTGTAACTCCCTGGCAGTGAACATAGTTTCAGTCAAGCCTCTTGTGCGTGGAAAAAATGAAAAGCAAGCAGGAGTTGGAGATGAGTTTTAGTAAATTAAGTGATTCTACTACACAACTCTATTCTGTTGGTACAGTAAGAGCTTGGAAGAAAGCTAGCTTTTATGATTCTATAGGTTTTGTTATTGTAGAGAAATAAATCAGACTGGTTAAATAGAAAAGTTCTTATATAGTTTTGAGTTAATGTATTATTTTGTGCTTGACTCATGCTTTCAAAATAATCTCCCCATATATAAACTGTCATGGTTCAGTTTAGAATCACATTATTATTTTCAGTCTAGTGTTAGGCATTCAGAAGGACAAAAAAAAGTAATAATTTACTTCCCTGGATGAAATTGTCTTACAATGTATGCCATACTTTTTTATTGCTGTAAGGTAATCTTTTGAATGTTTGTTCTTGTAGTCTTATTTTGTCAACATGCGGTTATTTGATCGCCTAAAGCAAGGCCCTGTGTTCTCTTAGTAACTAATGTAACTATTGAACTCTTTGAACAGTACTGTTTTATAAAATCTAATGCCACCTCATCAAGTGTTGGCTGGAAGTAAAAAGCAGTCCAAATCCAGGGAAGGGCATGAGAAGCATATTAGAATTTTCTAATATAGAAAGAAAAGGGGAGAAATAAATGGTGAATAGTCACTGCACAGTTCTGAGTTTTGAGGTAGAGAGGAATAGAATTGTGTTCCCTGTGAGACACATTTTACATCACTGCTGAATCAAGAGCTATTCCCATTCAAACTGTCTGGAAATTGTACTTTGGGGTCTCTTTGTCCCAGGCAGTCCAGCTTCAGCCTCAATACACCCACTTGGGGAAGGGTTTCATTTTGAGTCCCCTTTAATGAAATGAGAGTAACTGTACTAAAAGTAGAGCTCTTTTGAATCTGAGAGTAGCTGCCTGGCTTGCAGTAATATTGATAGAATATCTGAATGATATATTGTACTAATCTCAGGAGTATCATAGTAGTTGCCCTACCATGTCACCAAGTCCAACATCAATGGCACTTGAGCTTCAAGGCACTCCTGTGATAACAAAAAGCACAGTTTCATTTAAAGTGGGGGGTCATATACATGGATGGGGTAAACATTGAAGTTAATGTTGAAGTAAAAGGCAGCCTTATGTTTATTCCATGCAGTCCGTATGCTGTGCTGCACAATGATATGTGCTGCCCCTATACCAAAAGATTTATTTGCGGTAGAGAATTTGAACAGCATGTAAGACCTTCCTTTGCCAATAAGGCTTGTAATGCTCCACCATTAAGTAAATGAGAGGGCTGGAATAACAGAGAGCTTGAAACTATTCCAAATGTTAGAGCTCTCTGCTGTAACCAGATAGTCTTCTTGTATTCTTGCTGACTAATTGAGGGTATTACTTGGTCTTTAAATTCAATGAGAATGCAACCACAATTCTCACACACACACACAAAAAAGTTCTACAATAGTATAATGGAGTCTGGAGTAGTGCCAGTAGGTATCAGGCTGAAAAAATAAGACTTGAGAAGGGAAAGTTCTGTAGTAATCAGCCTGTGAAAGTTTTATTCCAGGTAGAACCATGGCACAGTGTTTTGTTGCAAGTAAAATGGTTTTACTTGTTGAAATAACAATAGATTATTATGTTATCAGGAGCAACGTTTTTGGAGCTGTGTAGCCACATATGTTTTTCTAGATACTCCATGCTTCATATAGAAGATTTTTTCCTTTCGTATTGTAGTATTAATCTTGTTCTGAGCTTGTACAATTTTTTAGAAGAGAACAAAACACTGAAAATCTGTTTTTCATTAGGTTTTGAATTTACAAATATTTATTTTTGAAATCACATTTAATTAGAATTTATAAATTTAAAGTTTAAGATAAAAATTATGTATAAGATCATTATTTCTGAACAGTCTTTTCTCTTAAATGGATAATCAGTTTCAGCTCAGTCATAGTTTTAGCTGCTGAATTTCTTTCAACAGCTACTGTAGAATGTATGAATAAATACATCCAAGTTATTCAACTGACAGAATAATTCTGGGACTTGTCTCCATTTGTTACTATTTTAATGTATTCACTTCTGATCCTTTTTAAGCTGAAATTGTATATCATGAATGTTGTGACTTCAAACATTGGTAGGCCTTCAAGCAACAAAGCTAGGATTTATAGCATATCTGGAAGAGCAGCGTGCTTTTATTTTGCATAAAAGCAAGTAATGAATCATCAAGGGAAATACCCACATGGTTTGATAACAAATTATTTGTACCTAAGAATGCTGTATTTCTAGTCTCAAACCAGATGTGATCAGATTTATCCATACTTGAGGATGCTTTTTGAAAAATAGGTCAATCTTTTGTACTTGGAAAAATTACAAGAGGTATTATGACGTCTCTTGTACCAGAAATACATTGCTCCTGTGTCACCAGGATGTGGTCTTGAACCAGATTGTGTCTTAGACTTTGCACACTGTTACCTTTTCCCCAGGACAGGCCTCCATCGTGGCCTGATAAAGTGTTATCTCTCTTCTGAACTTATATTAAGCTATTTCTCCCCTCTGCTGCCCTTCATGTTCTTTGTTCTGTCTTTTGCACACGTAGTCTTACAGGATTTTTATTTTCTCCCCTTCGGCTTCCATCTCACCATTACTTTTAATGAAGTTCTTGTTAAACTGGCAGCTCTCCTTTCTCATTTTCATGGTCATCTCCTTCCCTTGTTTTTTCCTGTTCTTCTGCTACTTTGTCTCTTCCTTACATAGTAATTATTTCTCTTCATTGGTCAGTGATATTCTTAGGTCATACTAATTATCATAAATTAAAAACAGTCTTTATTTCATCCTAGAAATTTTCTTTGCTGATCTTGAAAGTGTAGGTATGAAATTATGCTGTTGATAAAGCTGTGGGATAACTGGTTGTGTGCAGTCTGTAGTTGTTCTGATGTTGTAGACAGAAGGAGCAGTGACTTTCATAGTTTTTGCTTCCCTGTAATTTCCTAGGTGATGTCTGGAAAATGTATGAATATTGTAGTTTTAAGGCCTGCTCTCAATGTTTTAGTATGATGGTTAAGAAATGGTAGGTTACAAGTTAATATTATCTGTCACTTTTAAACTACATCAATACTTAAGTTCTCCCAACAGCTTCATGTGCTTATCTGATGCTTGAATACTCAGAAAGAAAGACAAACTGTAACTATCATCTGTCAGCCTGCATTTCTTAAAACTAGGGGAAGAGTAAGAATATTGTACTTTTTAAGGTTTGTTTAGCAGTAGTTGATAGATATTTTTCCTCTTAACTGTTCTGTAAAATGCAGGGGAAGGAAAAAAAAAAGAATAAAAACCAGCTCCCCATCCAATGCATACCTTTGCATGAACTTTGTTTCACAGGACCTTTCTTCCACTGCAGCACATGTTTATGAACAAGTAATCTCTCTATATAGTAAAATGTGTTACTTGAAAGTCAAATACAATGCAAAAACTGGTTTATGTAGATAGTGCAGAACATCAAAGCTGGGTTGCCTGGGTTGCAGAGTCTGCATTCATGTAGTTTTCATTTGTGGTCAATGGAACCATGTACCCATGTTTGTGAATTATGTGTGAGAAACAGAAACACTAGGAGTTCATGATACAACAGCCAGGGTAAGGCAAAACTTAAAGATGAAAGAGGGAGAGTTGGTTTATCTGTGAAACTGAATGCTGGGAAGAGTCAGGTTTCACTGAAATTTTATAAAAACAGCACATGAGCTTGACAGAAGTTTGACAAGGGGGTATTGCTGTGAAGACACTGTACTGATTTTAAGGAGATAGTGATATAATCCCTAGCTTTCTGTTTTGTCTCTTTTGTATGAAAAAGTATGAGTAAATAACAACTAAAAGACTTTGTTTTTTCCTCTACAGTAAAAGAAGTGGAAAACAAGCATTGCAGAATGAGGTAATTCTTTCTTCATGTAATACGTTTTTATAGTTTTAAATAATACTGATTTTTTAAAGTCACATAATTGTAGTTCTATTTTGGACAGATTGATTACTGTGGTTTGATGTGGTTTGAATGGTGCTTTCATTCTTGGATTGGTTAAACAAATGGAAGAACGAGGTTAATCACGTGTCTGAAGTTTGACTGCAGAATATGTGCTTTCTCATCTGTTTGTGTCTCATGAATATTAAAGGACTAGTGCAGTAAGTCTGGCTGCATGCATAGCAAAAAACAGCTGCCTGTAGATTTGGAATGAGTTATATTTGCTTTTTATTTAAAAGAAAAAGATATGGAAGAAGATGTAAAGTCTGACAGTTTCTAAAAGCACTTTAAACTTCTGGTAGAAGGTTTGGCATTTCCTGGGTCTGCTTTGTGTCTGTTAATTCATTTATTTTAAAAGGATATATCCTTTCAGTCAAATTTTTTTGTTTCATGTTCAAATAAAATATGACAACCCAAAGGGCTGAGCTCATGATTAGAAATATTAGATCATATAATAGTATGAATAGATAACTATTCCATGTACTATCTTTGCTGATAACTTTAGAAGAGGCTTGCACTGTGTAAGTGCCAAGCTATGTGCAAGCAGCATGGTAGCTTCTAGCCAGATCTTGACTGCTCTCTCTGCCGTAAATGTTTGTATTTTGTGTAGCTTTAACTATTTGTAAAAATCTTAATAGCTTTCTCTTCTACCCATCTTGCATATAATTATACTGAATGAGGAATTAACACTATGTAAAAACAGTTCTGGGAGAGAATATACTGAAATTCATTTAAGTGCAACACAAGTAGAAATGGGGAAGAGATTAATAGAGAAGAAGAATAGGTTCAGCGAAGACGTCAAATATACTTAGTAAGGTACTCCTAGAAATTTCACACATCAGACATGTTTGCAATTTCTCTTACAGAAAAGCAATAATGTGTGTTGAGTAATACTTCATGAGGCCTGGGCAGTAGTCCTCAATTTTTGGGACTGTTTGGATTTTTTGTGTAAATATTTTTTAATTAATCTACCTTTAGAATCTACCATATAGCAATCGTCTCTGGCTAGGATTTTATCCATAGTTTGCATTCACGTAGTTTTTTGAAAAGGATAGGACTATAGTTGACTTCATCCCATGAAATCAGGTGTAGGCTTATTTGCAGAGTAATTCAGAGTAATCTTGTGTTTACTGGGCCTCAGAGCTTGCACTTGTTGCCCATCATGTTGCATATATAAAAAGTAAGCAGAGACTTAAGTTGGGCTCTTTGTGCAGTTTCTGTGGTTTAATCATCTGTGAAAAAAAAAATAAAATATGGAGTGCTTGATAGGATTGTCTGAGTTGATTAATGGTGGATAACAGACTACTTTCTTTGTCTTCCCGTTTTTTTCTTTCAGGTTTCCTGTCTAAGTATGCTGTTGATAACTTAACCTTCATAGCAGTTTTGGGTAGCAGAGATAGCAGGGTTAGGTTGATTAGACATGACTAATTTTAAGTACACATGCATGCCCTTTTAGTCTGTTTTCAGGACTGAATCCTTATGTTATAACTGTGAAAGGAGAGAAAGGAAACAAAGGAAAGAAAGAAAAGATACCTGAACTTGTTAAAAAGTATTTAGGTTGGTCAGGACAGAAGATAGGGCTATATGGAGTAAACAAATGCAACTGACCCAGATAAAATGTGTTTGGGTATTGGAAGGTTTTTAAATCTGGTAGATTGAGCTCACTAGGAGAGTGTTGTACTGCTTTTTAGAAGAAATAAGAAATTCTGGTTTCAGTTGAAGCAAGTTTGCACTGTACGGTCAAGAGGTTTAAACCATTGATGGTGTAGACAAATGATGCAAGGCACCTTTAAAAATTCTGGCTGGTGGTGTTGACTAGAGACAAGCATTGTTAAGAGATGGCAGATTACATTATAACTAGTAATTGAATGTTTTAGTGCTGTGGTCTGTATTGTTTGTTTCTCTTGAAAAGGAGGTTTGAAATAAATCTCTTTTATCATGGCAGCTACTTCCTTTTACAATTTGTTTTGATAAGTGTCTTAGGATTTCTGTTAGCTCTGAAGGCATGTGCTTCTGATTCATACACTTCATTTAACTTACATGGGCAAGATGTAAATTGGAGGGAAATACTGCAAATGCTGTAGAAGATAGCTGTAAATAACTTGCATAGGGAAAATAGCACATAAATATTTAAGTAATACCTTAAAGAAAAAGATCTCACCTCATTTTGCGTGTTCTCTGTGCAGCAGAAAGAGGGAAAGAAGGAACGAGCAATGGTGGACAGAGTGTTTATTGCAAGAATATGTCGAATCCTGAGAATAATGGTCCCTAGACCACTGTGTAAAGAGGTAAGCATTGCCTGCAGTACTAGAAATTAGCACTTTTGGAGTGAAATTTCATAACTGTATGAGAATTTAAACAAAATCATATACTTAAATAGGACTAAATTGTACTAAGTGTTTAAAAATAGCAACATATTAATATAAAAATATACAAAAATATACGTGTATTCTGTTAAATTACTAAAAAGTTACATTTTGCTTTCAATTACAAGATAACTTATTACTATCAGCTTTATATCTATTGTCTGTAGCATATCTTTTAAAAACACAACTGTATTTTGCCTGATTGGATGCAAGGTAGTACACTTCTGTGCAAATACTTCCTGTCTTTATACAGGATGCTGTTAATCCATAATTTTGCTTTTGTAACTTACATCCAGGCCAAACCTTACTAGAAAGTGAATTTGTCAAAAAGTCTTTTACCATCATTTCAAGAAAGCCATGCAGACTAGTATTTAGCAAGATAAAATTGTTTGCCTCAGCATCTTTTTCATGCATTCCAGAACATTTAAAAGAGCATTAGTTGAGCTCGGAACTTAAGTGATGAGCTGTAGTATGTTAGGTCTTTGTGAAGGACCAGGTATTTCCTTACACGAACATGAAATGTCCTTTGAGTCAGCCGACAAAACTGACTTAAAATGGCGTCTCCACGTGGTGCTGAACCCCCTCTGTGTGTGTGTGAGGGGGCTGCTGCTACGGGGGAGGAGCCGCAGCCGGAAGCAGGGGCAGGACTAGGTCCCGTTTGATTGGCTGAAAAGCCCGGAAATACAAAACCGGCCAATCGGGAGTGCAGAAAACCCCACAAAAGAGGCAGCGCAGCACGCCCCGCTCTCTCGTTCTCTCCTCGTGTTCGGGGCGGTCCTCTGCACACACTGCCTGCCGCCGCCATTGCCTGCTTTTCCCCACAATAAACCGTGCATTTCGTTGGAAATATTAGTAAGCACTGAGCAAGTTAATCACTCGAAAAAGTCAGGGCATAAGCCCCTGTCTCCTCTGTGTGAGGCGATACCCACGTGTGGATCTCTCAGCAAATCCTGATAAGCTTCGTACACTCCAAAAAGGAGATATAATAGGTCGCGGATCGCGACAGTCTTCCACATATGTCAGGCACAAAATAAATGAATTCCAAAGTACAAAATATAGAGCAAGCATGGCAGCCAGCTATCCTGGGTGAACAAGGATCTTTGAGAGCTCATTCACAAAAAGGAAATACATGGAAGGTAAAAGCATGGATGACAATGCTTCTGGGAGTGCTGACAGAGCTGGCCCCCATCAACTTCTAAAGATCATGACCATCAGAGGAAGTTACTGATATGCCCCAAGAAACCCAAACATCACTCCCATCTTCAAAAACAAGTGTATTGGAAGCTCTAGGCTGGTCAACCTCACTGTATTCATAGTAAGGCTGTGATCAGATCCTTCTGGAAGTGACCTTCAGCCACAGGAAGGACAAAAAGGTGTTTGCAAACAGACATCCTGGATTTATGAATGGCAGGTCATGCTTTACTAATGTGATTGTTTTCAGTGGTGAGATGACTGGCTGTGTGGATAAGGGAAGAACAGAAGATGTTGAATATTGTGATTTTTAACAAGACCTTGAGGCAACCCCTAGTGTGCTGGAAGCCAGATTGAATTGTCTGAATGAGTGGACAGTGAAGTGGGTGGAAAACTGGCTGAACTGTTGGGCTTAATGTTTTTTCGTCAATGGTACAAGGTCTTACTGGGGAGTGGTTACTGGTGACCCTGTTTTGAGTGGGGAATTGGAGTAGGTGACTTTCAGAGGTCCCTTGCAACCTATATTATCCTATGCTTATGGCAGAAAGGTGTCTTAGAGTAGCAGTAACTTCTTTATCCCTGCAATCCTGTGTCTTTTATGATGTGTGCGATGTATGTGTTGACCAAATACAGCTTTTTAAAAGACAAACCTTATCAATATAAGCGTAGTCAGTGTTTTATTGAAAATACTGTATGCTAATGTTTTTCCTTCAAAGTAAGCAAATACTAAGTTAGCTGGGGGCAGCAGGGTAATACTATTCTGCTCAGTATTGTTTTACCACTTATTAGAAAAAAGTGAGTTATAGCCATTGTTTAACTATTACAATGCTATTTTTTTACTAGACAGGTTATTTGCTGCTTATTGCTGTGATGCTGGTAGTCCGAACATACTGTGATATATGGATGATTCAAAATGGAACAGTTATTGAAAGGTACCTATACATGTTGTTTGAAAACAGTCTTTCCTGTGTTTAACATTGTCAGAACACACATTCAGACATTTATAGCAAAAATTTGACTTGATGTGTGAATTCAAAGTGATAATGTATTTTAGCAGGGACTTTCAATGCTTTATATAATGGAAGGAGTGCTTTGTTTCTCTCCTGTGAGAATCTGTGAAAGCAAAGAAGGAAAGGAACTGGTGGTGTGTGAATTTCTGACCCCTTAATGCAGTTACTGCAGGAGAAGAAGGGAGATAATTGCTCAGTCTGTCACTTACCACTTAACTTACACAAGTCTGTCATACTTGATCCTACAGCTGATAATACAGATTTCTATTATGATGTTTTCCTCTGTGTGGTCCACTGAGAAGTTACCCAGTTAAGACAAGCTAGTTTATGCTTTCTTGTTTCTCTTGTAACTAACTTTTAACTGATGGTCACTTGCAGTGCTATTATTGGCCGCAGCAGAAAAGATTTCAAGAAATACTTGTTCAACTTCATTGCCGCGATGCCTGCTGTAAGTTCTTTTCTTGTGCTGGCCTTTTAGTGGAACATATTTTTAAATGTAAATTAAGAATTTGAGGAAAAGATCTTAAAATGAGTGTCTTAAAACCCATGGAAATCAGTTGTTTTACATGCAAGTCTGTGTTAAAATGCATTTTATTTTCTGGGGACGGTATGTGGGAGACTTTTGTCAGCTTATTTCCTTATTGGTTGCAGCTGTCTTTCTGAAAGGTATGTTTAGGTTTTCAGGTTGGTTTTGTTGATGGTGATATTGACTGATAGCTTGATGTGCCATGTGCAGTACAACATCTTAAAGATTGGATAACTTTTCAGCAGTGTGGGTTTGACACCATTGAAGGTGAAGATTTCCTTTTAATCTTTCATTTTTATATTTCTTTTTGTTTGTTCTGAGATTTTCAATGTTTGTTTCCACCCTTTAACTTCCTTTCATCTTGTCAACATCTCTCACCTGCACCAGATAAAAAGAATTCATTAGTTTAGTGTAGCAGTTGTCAGTGGTGGCTCTTTTTAGAGCTTATCAGAACATCTGCTATATGAACAGTTATAATAAATATTTTGATGTGGTGAGATCCACTTCGAAGTGGAGTTTTTAAAAATGTAGAGAGAAACCTTACCAGTGGTCCTGCAGATGCTATATGGTTAGTCTTAGGTGTGTTAATAGTATTATTAACTTCAAGGGGAGAATTTGTCAGTTCTTAGTGTTAACCCAATTTATGCTCTAACCCAGTTTATAATCTAAGTATATTAAATCTTGTTAGCTAAATATTTAAATACTGTCTCTTATTTTAGATCTCTTTAGTGAATAACTTCCTGAAATATGGTCTAAATGAATTGAAACTTTGCTTCCGAGTAAGACTTACCAGATACCTCTATGAGGAATATCTTAAGTAAGTAGCACCTTGTTAATCTTTAAAGCTTTTTAAACTAAATTGATTTTTAAAAAAATAAATTATTTTAAGTATGTAGTAAGAAGATAGCAAGGTGCTTAATAGCTTAGGTATACTGTTTAGAAGAAATTTTGATTGCAATTAACTTGCAGTGAAGAATGAGCAGGGTATCCTGGTTTTTGTAGGACAGATATAATGTACTTCAATTGCTTTCATACAGGGCTAGTAATGCTGCAGACTGAATTGGATGCATGAACTTGAGTAGCAGCTTATGTCCTTTTGCACTGATATTTGGTTGTCAGGTGTGCTGATGCAGTTTGTGAGAGTTTTCTAATTCTAAGTGCAGCGTTGCACAGAGCAGCATGGTCCTGAGCTCAACTAAGATATCCTGGAGCCTAAACAGCTCTGCAAGATTTAATGTGCATCTGGTCTGGCAGAAGCACAAGTTATGCTGACCCCATACAGGCATTTAATGCTTGCACTATTTTTCATGTCGATTGTATGAAGCAGAGGGGTTCAGTTATTTTAGATCCTGAGCAATTAATTTTTTCTGCCACTTAGCTATTGTTTTGTTTCAGATCTTATACCTACTACAAAATGGGGAATCTGGACAACAGAATAGCTAATCCAGATCAACTCCTTACACAGGACGTGGAAAAATTCTGTAACAGTGTAGTAGACCTGTACTCAAACCTTAGCAAGGTGAGTCTTTTCAGAGATAACTTTTAGTAATAACTGTGGAACTTCAGGATGTGATGTCAGAGTTCAAAACAATTGCTTGCATTTATAAGTATATTGCTTGGAGTATGAGGCTAAAAATGCTGTTTGATAGTATATAGTTTAACAGTCTGTGGTCTTCATGATCTCTGCTAAGCACTGTTCAGTGTTGTTATCATTGGTGTTAAACTTTCTTTAAAAGAACTTGCTGCATTTTTTTCCAGTTGATCAGTGCTGAGGATGCTTTCTCAGCCAACTAGGTTTTGAAAGAAACTGATAGCTAGTTTTTAGTTACATATGAATATTTTTGGGGGTAGGGAGATATGGTTGAATAAGCAATTCCAGGTGTTTCTGGTGTAAATTTTAGGGGTTTTAGGTGATGAAGCAGAATACTGTCGAAATTTTTAGACTAGTTTTTTTGGATGCTACATTGTTCATACAAGCACAGGTATAAAGGAAAATACAACTTGATGTGTTAAAAAACGTCTGACTACAGAGCCTGTAGTTCAGCTGGTCTTGCTTTGAGAGTGAGTGTATGGAATAGGATGCTTGCAAATTGCATATTATATCAGGTATATAGCCAAATGCATGGCTTTATCCTTCTGCTCAGTAACAATGGGATCTGGTCCAGCTTTGTTTAGCAAGCAGAATGTCAGTACAGAACTGAAATAGTGAGGTGCTTATTTTGTATGGTCTATGCTTTGTATGAATATTGTGATGTTTTATGTTCAGTTCTTGAGTGAATGTTTTCAGGAAAACATTAGTTTGTGTAATAGGTTAATCAGTATTGTGCTTTTAATGCAGAGTTAGAACTGTTCTTGGGATGGTTGGTGGTTTTTGGATAGTTTAAAGTTTGTTTCATGTTGGTGTTCTAATGCTCTTTTTATTTTTTTACAGCCTTTCTTGGATATAGTTTTGTATATCTTCAAGCTAACAAGTGCAATAGGAGCTCAGGTAAATTGAGTGTGCTTTATAAGCAAATTTTCCCTTCCTGGTTATAGCTTTGTACCTGTTTGGACTCTGAGGAAAACTCAGACTTGGATCTTAATTGTAGATTCATACTTCGTTATTTGAAGGGATATACTGAAAATATGCTTGTACACTAAATGTTTTACATGCTTCAATTCGATATTGAGGCAAACAAAATGCAAACCAGAATTTGCAGACTTTCAATCAATGATTTGAAGTTCTTAATTTTCTTCTAGAAATTACTTGGGAATTCTATTTAGTATAGTATCCTTTTGCATGCTTATATCTTGCATGACCTCCATTTAAGGGAGAAAAAAAGTTTTCTGGATCTTTGTGGCCTCTGTAAAGGTGAGCCATTCCTTGCATTGAGCTGTGTGACCATTATTCTTCAGCTTAGTAAAATGATGCATTTTGATTATCAGAAATGTTCAGGATTTGACAAGTAGCAGGATTTTGTCCAAACAGACTACAATAAGGCTTAGCTGAATCTAGGTCATTTTTCAAGTCTCGGATGTCTTTGCGTTGCTCTCTGTAATACTTACTTATTACAGGCAGTTTATGCTTTTGGTCTTAATCTGTGCCGCACTTCAGAAATATTTAAGCATGCTGTTTGGGACCCCTGGTCTGTTGAAGTTCAGGATCCAGAAGAATAAGAGACCCCTACTAGGACTGCTAGAGAGAAGCAGGCAATATGTTGGAGATGCATGGATCAAAGAAGGGAACAGGAGTGAAATAGTGACTGCTATGACAACGTAGCATGCAGAGAAAAAGAAGTAGGTAGAAATGAAGGGGAGGAAGTGAGAAAGGACTAGAAAATTATTAATGAGACAAGGAGATTACACTGAGTGATGATAAAACCTGGAGCAGAAGACTTGGATGGGAAGGGCATCTGGGGACAAATTTACTGAAATTAGTAAAACGGTATCTGCAAGACAAAAAGGAACACTATGCAGGTTTTAAGAGTAATTGAATTGGTAAGGTAGACACGTGGGAGGTGAGAATCAAAGAATTCATGCTTTCTGGGCATTTTGGATACAAATGTTGCAATTTGAGACCCTCTAGATGCTAAGCTGTTTCTTATATTCACAGGGTCCAGCTAGCATGATGGCATACTTGATTATTTCGGGGTTTTTCCTTACCCGTTTAAGAAGACCAATTGGCAAGATGACTATTATAGAACAAAAATATGAAGGGGAGTACAGATATGTCAACTCACGCCTTATAACAAACAGGTATAGATTTGCTCTGATGGCAAGATGAATGTGACAAAGTAATACTGTGGTGTAAATGAAAGCTGTATGTTAAAGTATATTTGGAAAGTCTTAATCCAATCAGTTTTAAGCATCTTCATTTGGATTAATATTAAAAATATTAAATAATTGCTAATTAGCAGCTGAGGTATAATCTTCTGATCTATTGTTGTGAAAAAGTACAAACTCATATTTCATAAGGTAACTGAAAGAACTGTAATCTTGTGGTTTATGGCTGATTTTTTTCAGACTCTTTTCAACAAAATGAAATTACATTATTTGCTTTGTTGTTTTGGGTTTTTTTTAGTGAAGAAATAGCTTTTTATAATGGGAACTTGAGAGAAAAACAGACTATTCACAAAACCTTCCGTAAACTGGTAAGACTTTCTTTTAAAACATCATAAGCAAAACTTCAATTAATGTTATCGTGGTAATTCTTGACATATTAATATAAATTTAGTTATAGTGGCTAGTTGTTTATGCTGCTACAATAATTAGATTTATAAATAAACTTGTAGGCTATAAGCAGAACAAATTTCTGGCAGAACAGTCTTTCTCTTGGCACTTATGCCTGTTCACCCACCAGTCACTGTTACTGAGTTTCAAGTGTAGGTGGTTTTGATCTGGAGTTCAAGTCTTTGCTAGCAAGAACACCTGTGCAATTCTTGTTGCAGTTACAGGCATGTTTAGTTATCTGTGGGTTACTCAAAATAACTGTTTAGAATCAGACTTATGTAAAATAACAAAAGATATTGAAACAGGTACTGATAGTTTGACCTTTTTTCTTCTGTGACACACCAGGTGGAACACTTGCATAATTTCATCCTGTTCCGGTTTTCGATGGGTTTCATTGATACTATCATTGCCAAATGTAAGTGCTATCCAGTGCTAATGGTTTGCTGTAAATCAAAAAAGGGTAACATTTTACATTATAATTATATTTTTTCTTACTGCTTTTATTAATGTGTACTTTAATATCGACTCTTAAACTCCAGACCTTGCCACTGTGGTTGGTTACCTGGTTGTTAGTCGTCCATTCTTGAACCTGGCTGATCCTCGTCATCAGAATAGTACTCATGCAGAACTACTGGAGGTAAATAGATCAGAGTTAAAATAATTTTCTGAATGTAAGTGTTGTTAGTCCACATAAAGAAACTGTCTTCTACTCTAGGATTACTACCAAAGTGGAAGAATGTTACTGAGAATGTCTCAGGCTTTGGGCAGAATAGTCCTAGCAGGCCGTGAGATGACAAGATTGGCTGGGTAAGCTTCTATAAAATAGTATTTCTTAAAGTTACATTGTTGTTTCTAATCTCATTTTGAGAAACTGACTGTAGAATTAAAATGAGCTTATGTGTTTTTTTCTTTGCAGCATCCTAAAAACCTTGAAACTAGAAAAAAATTTGTGCTCCAAATGTAGCTGTAGATGCTAATTATGTCCACTAGTCATCTCATATCTGAATAGCAGTAGCATGCAATTTAAATGTTTAATTGAAAAGGCGTTGTCAAATGCTCATTAATCAATTGTATTTTGATTATTGCCCAGATTTCTTTTACTAAACATTTGGTTACTACAGGAAAAGATTCCTGTGAATATTCTGAATATGGGGCAACTTCAGTGCAACTCTTAAAATGTAAACATTCTGTTTCTATGCTGGGTTGAATAACTTTGTCATTTTGACAGTGTAATAGAATACTCATTAGAGCTTCTATGAATTTTGAGAACTTGTAAAGATTAAATACTTACAGTTTTGTTTGTTTTTTTTCCCCTTAGTTTCACAGCTCGAATTACAGAATTAATGCAGGTCCTGAAAGACTTGAATAGTGGCAAATATCAGCGTACTATGATATCACAAGAAAAAGGTAGAGGTGACATAATATGCAATATGTACATCTCTGTGTAGTATTCCTGTCTCTAATACTTTTTTCTTAATTTAAGGTGCAGAGAAAAAGCAACCACTGCCTTTGATACCTGGATCTGGTGAAATTATCAACACCGATAACCTTATCAAGTATGTTTACAAAGTTGCCACAGCTTTGGTGTTTTAATATAGTCTGGCTCTTAGGTCTTTACCTCTACCACTATTAATAGATATTTTAATACATATCATCACAATATGCAATTCCTGATGTACTATAGCATATTTACATATTATTCCACCTCACTCCCACTGAGCGTTTCTATTCTGTAAGTCAATCCTTGTCCTTTCACAGTAGCAGAAAACATAATATGCTGTCTAGACTTACCCTTTTTGGTAACATTTTCTGCTGTCCTTTGGAATATGACTTCCTCCACCATTTTCACATAATCACAGAATCTTAGGGGTTGGAAGGTACCTCAAAAGATCATCTAGTCCAACGCCCCTGCTAGAGCAGGATCACCTAGAGCACATCACACTGGAATGTGTGCAGGTGGGTTTTGAATGTCTCCAGCAAAGGAGACTCCACAACCTCTCTGGGCAGCCTGTTCCAGTGCTCTGTCACTCTCACAGTAAAGAATTTTTTTCTAATGCCTACATGGAACTTCCTCTGTTCCAGTTTGCACCCATTGCCCTTTGTCCTGTCACTGGACATCACTGAAAAAAAGCCTGGTTCTGTCATCCTGACACTTGTCCTTAACGTATTTGTAAACATTGATGAGGTTGCCCCTCAGACTCCTCCAAGCTACAGAGACCCAGCTCCCTCAGCCTTTCCTCATCAGGGAGATGTTCCACTCCCTTAATCATTTTTGTGGCTCTGTGCTGGACTCTTTCAAGCAGTTCCCTGTCCTTCTTGTACTGAGAGGCCCAGAACTGGACACAATATTCCAGATGCGGCCTCACCAAGACAGAATAGAGGGGGAGGAGAACCTCCCTTGACCTACTAACCACACCCTTTCCAATACACCCCAGGATGCCATTGGCCTTCTTGGCCACACGGGCACATTGCTGGCTCATGGTCATCCTCCTGTCCACCAGGACCCCAGGCCCCTTTCTCCTACACTACTCTCTAGCAGGTCAGCCCCCAACCTTTGCTGGTACATGGAGTTGTTCTTTCCCAGATGCAAGACTCTACACTTGCCCTTGTTGAATTTCATCAAGTTTCTCCCTGCCCAACTCTCTAGCCTGTCCAGGTCTCACTGAATGGCAGCACAGCCTTCTGGTGTGTCAGCCACTCCTTCCAGTTTAGTGTCATCGGTGAACTTACTGAGGGCACACTCTTGTTTCCTCATCCAGGTCGCTGATGAAAATACTAAGAAGTAGTCGTCCCAGTACTGACCCCTAAAGGACTCCACTAGTCACAGACCTCCAACTAGATTTTGTCCCATTGACCACAGCTCTCTGACTTCTCCCTTTCAACCAGTTCATGATCCACCTCACTACCTGGTCATCAAGACCACACTTCCTCAGTTTATCTATGAGGATGCTGTGGGAGAAGGTGTCAAATGATTTACTAAGATTTTTGTTAATGCTTCATCAAATTTCTTCTAAGAAGTAGGTTGGTTGCAGACTTCATATAAAATTCAGCTTTTAAAATCAGGGTGAAACCTGTATTTGCTTTCAAAATTTGCAGGTATTTCAGTGTGCTTGGATGGCTCTTAGATGTGCACAAGTAGTGATCAATTCCTCAGTTCTTTGCAGTCTGAGGAACATAGTGTTGACAGAGTCATACTATTTAAAGGCATAAAGTAAAGCTAGTTAAGAGATTAAATAGCCTCAGTCTGGTCAATGTGGAAAGCAGATTGTGGGGTAGAGAGGGAAGGAGGGAGGAGGAGATAAAGAAGATGATAGAGGTATTTTTATTAATTTATAAAAAGCAAAGGGGAGGTGAGCAGAGAAATCAGTCAGAGTGCATCCTAGAAGTAACGGATTACACTTCCTCTAGCAGATTTAAAATGAAGTGCATCCTTAGATGTAGAATGTAGATTTATATCTACAAGATGTTTTGGAGGTTTAGAAGGAGAAATCTGTGATGGGGAAAAATAATCTGTAGCTGTTTGTAAAATGCTAACTTACTGCTTTTGGTTCAAGAACTTCCTTAGCTGAATGAAGTACTTCTGAAGTCTTGCCCTGTTCCTTAAATCTCCAAGTGAGCATGCAGTATTAGTTGCCTTTAGACAACTGCTCTTTTTTTTTTTTTTTTTTAACATCGTGATACAAACAGGTTTGATCATGTTCCATTGGTGACACCTAATGGAGATGTTTTGATTCAAGACCTTAACTTTGAGGTAAGATTTTTAATATAGTTGAAAACAATATGCATATTAAGTTTTAAAGTTAGTATTATAATTTCAGAGAGAATCTGAGGGGTTTAAAAAGGTGCTTTCATGGTATGCTCAAATCTGAACAAAATGATGTGAGTTTAAAAGAAAGGCAATAAACTGCTCTCCAAAAAATGCTTTTATTGTTACAAGTGTGTTTTCTTTCACCTGCAGTTCTGCTAAGCTAGTTGGAAAAATATCTGATTATTGGTGGAGATTCCTAATGGGGATGTCAGAAAGTGCAATGTACAGGCCTACAAGGATATCAGCTTGTCTTATTGTTTGTAGAAGCCTTCAACAGTACTTTCTCACTACCCTTTTAACGTGTTGGCTTGGCATTTTTAGGTTCGATCTGGTGCAAATGTTCTGATTTGTGGGCCGAATGGGTGTGGGAAGAGCTCACTTTTCCGTGTTCTTGGTGAGGTAAGGAAGCTTTGTAAAATAAACAGGAAAGGATCCAAAGCCCTGTTGTAATTAGACTTTTTTGGTCAAATTTTATCCTCTTTCTTGTTGCAGTTGTGGCCTTTGTTTGGTGGGCGTTTAACAAAACCTGTAAGAGGAAAGTTGTTTTATGTTCCCCAGGTGAGGCAAAGTACTTTTTATTGACAATAGTGTTCTCTTTTTTTTCCTACTTGAACTATATTTAGAAATATTTTACATACTTTTTTTTTTTTCTAACTGTATCTCAGAGACCATATATGACTCTTGGAACACTCAGAGATCAAGTTATATATCCAGACACTTTAGAAGATCAGAGAAAGAAAGGGATATCTGACCAGGTAATGATATGTTCATTAAGACAATGTTAATTGTCTTAAGATGAGTAATACTGCTTCAAGTTGAAAAATGCTGAAATAACTATTAAAAACACTGCATTTAGTGTCTTTTCAATATTTATCAGTGTTGGTAGTATACCAGTATAATAACCCTTTATAATCTTTTCCAGTAATTTCTTTAAGTTCACTTAAGGTCTTTGTCATTCATGTTTCCACAAAAGGTGCTGAAGGAGTACTTGGATAATGTCCAGCTGGGTCAAATCTTGGAACGTGAAGGAGGCTGGGATAGTGTTCAGGATTGGATGGATGTACTCAGTGGCGGAGAAAAACAAAGAATGGCAGTATGTCTCAAAAGCCGTAATACTTTACATTTTTTACTTATGTCCTGTATTTGTTATCTGAAATGTAAGCAAGTAATGTTTTCTGAATATGAGTATTTTACTTGGAAGAAGCCCCCAGACTGTGAAATACCTGAATAACGAGAAAACAACCTAAAATAGTGTTATTGGAGTAAAAATTTAATAGGAAATGTTGACATTTTATCACACCTTACACTTTGATTATATAAACAGAAGTTCTAGAAAGTTTTTTAAAAAATAAGTTAATATACAGGTCTTACATTTTCATGCTTCAGTGAGTGTTAAATTAAAAGAAATTCCCTTACTGCTGTTAATTATTTACACCAATTCATAGTTTGGCTTCTAACACTGTATTATTAGTTGTAATTCTGTATCCACAGTACCTTTTTGATTTGCATTTCAGATGGCAAGGTTATTCTATCATAAGCCCCAGTTTGCAATTCTGGATGAGTGCACCAGTGCTGTTAGTGTTGATGTGGAAGGCTACATTTACAGCCACTGCAGGAAGGTAAGCTCTTTGGTTCTAGAACTGTATCTCTTCATGTTGAGGAAACTTAAAATTATACAAGGTTCATTATTTCTTATGCCAAGTGCAGGCTAAAAATAAGTATTAAAAAAAAGCTTAGAAGAGTATGCAGGACCCTTTATGCATATTAGAGTTCAGTAATTGTTTTGTAGTCTTAGGATAATTCAGATGTACGTGTGGCTTCTGTATATCTGAGAGCTCTTACTGCTAAGTAACCTCTTCCAGTTAAACTCTTAGAATGTTAAGTGAAGAGCAGATAATCTAAAGTCTTACACTTTTCTTGTTTGGGAAGTTTCTTTTGGTTAGGGCAACAGGAGTGAAAGGCTGGAAATTAACATTTCCATCTGTTTTGAGATATAAAGAGCCAAGGACTCTAGGAAAACATGATGCTATTAAATAGGTTTGTTTTTTTTCCTTTTCCTCTTGTACGCACCATTTCTGATTACACATAGAGCCATGTGAAATATCAGTAAGATTCAATTTCACACTCCTAGCCTGGGCAAGAGTGGGCTTGAAAGAACATTAATTACTGAGTAGCAGGAGTCTCAGAACGGCAAAGGAGCAAAGCTATGCAGCCACTGAAATATGTGCTTTAAACTTGAAGTGGGAACTTATGGAGACTTCTTTAGTAACAAATTGATACTAAATGAGGACTATGCAGAAGAACAGACATTATTTCTTGAACTGATTTTAACACATTAATTTCAATACCCTGACAGACTTAGAAAATTGTTTTGTATGTAGTTGTTTTTCTGTCAACATGAATGTTCATTTATACTTTAGTTTTAGAGTTACTGTTCCCAAGTGACTACTCCATGTTACTGAAAAATAGACTCCTAGTTAGGCTGTACCTTACCTCCTTTGCTCAGTTAATTCTAAGTTTTGCCAAATCATTAAGAGCAAAGGAATTGTTTAAAGAAAAATCCCTCCTGCTTTTTGTATTGCAAAGTCTTCTCTTAATGCTATATCTGTACTGTTAATACAGTCTAGAAGTTTGTGTCAAATATTTTTTAAGCTCTTCTGTTGATATGCTGAAAAATAACTCCTAAGCCATGAGAAAAAATTAACTGCTTTAATGTTTGGGTTTTTTTCATGTAGGTTGGCATCACTCTCTTTACTGTCTCCCACAGAAAATCACTCTGGAAACATCATGATGTATGTAGTCTTTGCTTTTGATAAGGATATCTGTAGGTGGTAGGGGGCTGATATTTGACTTTCTATTAAATTTACTTTACAGTTCAAGGTGTTCTCATTTTGCATCCTAATAGGTTGTGTTCTGCATTTTTTGAAAGGTTGCACTGTTTCAAATATTCTTATGCTTCTAGTTGTGAAGGGAAAAGAACCCCCAAAATCTTAAATGTATCTGTAAAAGTAGCCTCAAAAATAAGAAAGGCGCACTAGATACTTCTGTTTTTTTTCTCATAAAATCCCTATGAACCAGAATCCAGTTAAGAGCATGGCATGGGGTTTTTGCTTTCAAGATACCCAATATATCTACACACTAAAAAGTTAATCTCTAATACATGGGTTACTTTTCTTCCAAACTAGTATTTTATTATTACTTTTCATGCAGACACACTGTAAGTGTGGAAAAAAAAGTGAATTAATACACCGGGCTGAATGTATACCCCAAGTGTATTGTCCCAAGCCCTAAGATGGCAGTGTTAAATTTGGGTGTGACCATTAGCAGACTGATGAATGATATGAAGAGCAACAGTTTAACTACTTTTCCAGAGGCATTTTGATTTAATAAAACATGAGGTGATAGAAGCATAGAAGCATACTCTCTGGTTAGCTGAGTTTTATTTTGCATTGAAATTACTTTAAAATGTAATTTATTTAGAAATTTGTAGAGCTGGTGATGTTTAGATGGTTGATAAGGTATGCTCTTCTATTTCAGTTTTACTTGCATATGGATGGCAGAGGAAACTACGAGTTCAAGAAAATAACTGAAGACACAGTTGAATTTGGATCTTAAAGTCATTAACTGAACTACTACATAGACTGATTATAGGAATTATGTAGAACGGCAGACGTTGTACAATAAAACCACACAGCTTGTTTTTTTAAAAACAAGTAAGATAACCCAAAACAAGCTGTTAAGCGTTTACTATTATGTAGGATATTGCTAATTGTGTATATGTTGGTTTAATTATTGATATGTACTAAGAATGTCCTTATTCTTGTGGTTTAACAACCTGCCTAAATTAAATTGGGCTTAAATGAGTGTAACCTGATTCATCCTGGGATGCAAACCATTTGAAATCAGCTGATTTGACTTTTGTAGACATTCTTTCCCTTCAGTGAAAAGCCCTGTTAAGATTAGGGTTGCTACCTCTTGTTCCTGCAAAGCAGTCTTGGATTTTTGCTCGGTTCTATGCATATTCCTGAGTTATCTCACGTGGTGCAGGACTTTCTCCCATCTTCAGATCTGTGCCCTGTTAAATGAAAGAGCCTTTTCCTTGAACAAGCCTTGCGATGTAGCCAATATGCCCTTGCTGATACAGGGTGGACTGCACTTAAAAGACAAAACTAATTCTTTCTGCTGAAAAGAAAAAGCTTGTTGTTTACTGGGTTTTGGATTCTCTTTAACATCTATCTGCCCATGCAGTTCTCTCTGCTGCTCAGCAGTTCCATTCTCTAGCAGGAGCTTAATACATCCCCCACCCTAGCTGCCCGTTTTCTGTCTGACATGTGCTATGGTAATGAAGGGTTGAGGAGGTTAAGGGAGGAAAGGACTGAGAAAAAAGAAGTTATGTTCCTTGTATTGAACAATCCAGTGCATGTTTTCAGCTCTGAAGAAATTAATGGCTCCAACGAATAGGAACAGAAAAAATGTGGATCAAATAAATCAGCTCTTGAAATGAGTAAGAGTTAGAATAGACTCAAATGTTAATCTGTGAAGTAGCAGACTGTTGTCTGTCCTGTGTCAGTCGTGTAATACAGCAGAAAACTGGATCTCCTCTTGGTTTTAGCTGTCCTTCAGGTCTGAGTTTGAAAGTAGGTGTTAAGTGGTATTTCCGTTGGGACTTCTAAGTTGTGAAGCCTAAAATGATGCTTTCATCCTTTGCATTTATTATCTTATTTGACATGAAGTTTCTTGATTGCTGATACAAATGATTCACTAGTCATTTTTGCTGTTACCTAAGGATCTCTAGTCCATGCTGGTTATCTTGTTCCAGCTGCCAAATCCCCTTGGAGAAACCAAACTCTTTAATTTACTGTAATTGTTTTTTTCCATACAAATGATTACTGTGGTTGCCATGTGACTTTGACACACATAAATGCAGCAAGGTGACTTTTGTGATCAGGGAGCAGGAAGGTATAATTGAAACTGAATCACTGTTTAGATTTTAAAACAAATTACAATACCTGTTGTACAGTGAAGGTCTAGTAGTTCTAGTGCTCCATGTAAGATATAATATAGGAATACACTACGTGAAGGCATGCATAAAGTATGCAATAAATCTGTTCTCTGTGCATCTTTTATCAGAGGTTTAGATTAAAACCAAAACCAACTTTTTATAAAGCAGATATGTACTTGGATGCACTGCTGTCTTAATTTTTACCCAGTTTGATTAGTCATCATCTTCCACATTGAAATTGCTGTGTGTTCATATTTTTCTTCTTATGATAGTTCTTGCCCATACGTGTCGGTACTACTATTCTTGCATAGTACCCAAATGCAAATGGCTATCCTGGTATAAAGATATAGTGACCACAGTTTATTCCATAGTATAAAAAGAAAATTAAAATGCCAAACGAAATTGTAGTGTATTCAAGAGTCTAAAGTACCAGAATAAATTTTTATGCTTGGTCCACAAGAAGGCAAATATCTCATTTTACTAATATTTTTTTCTGTTAATTCAGATTCTCACATCAGCATAACATAGCAAGTAGCAGCATGCTGTATGTGAGTTGGTAGTCTTTTTTTAAAATTGTAACTGTGAATATATGGATGCCAGATAGCTCTTTTAATTTGTGGTGAAAGTTCTCAGCACAAATGCAACTCTTCCCTTGGAAGGGATGTTTTAGTAGCCTTTTACAGAGACACAGAAAAATGTATAGATTAAGAAGGTTGCTATTAATCCTTGTGGCTAGGGCAGACTTTGCAGTAGTGAATCTGGGATAATTCAATGTAATTTTAACACTGGCAAGCAAAACCACTCGCAGCACACTTATATAGCACCCCAGCAGCCAATCCCAAGGTACTTTACAATTCAATGGGTTAATAATAGAACTTTGTGTATTCTCTGTTTTAATTTTTTTTATTAAACTAAACCAAAAAAAATTAAAACATCCAACTCCGTAACCAAGGTGGAATAGCTTTGCCTTTAGATACCATGAAGTTAATTGAAACTGAGGATGCTAGTCTCTCCTTGGGGCCAGGACATAGTGTTTCTAAGTATATTGGAAGGAAAGAAAAATATTATTCTGCACTTGATTATAATAGCGGCTTATAAAGACAGTATAAAAAAGAAAGATGTTTTAGAATTATATTCCGAAAAGGCCTTAAGGTATTTTGAGGTAGACTTGGTCTAATGAAAGATTGTAAAAAATGTTACTCAAATTATTCAAGTCTCAGTTCTGTTGCAGAATTGCACTGTGATGCTCTGTTTTAGCTGTTAGGTCTTTTTAATAGCACAAGTTGAAAGTTTGTAAATTGGAATGCTAAAGTATCTTAGTAAGACAAAGTACTGATTAATATTATCAGTCTCAAACAGTTGCTGCTTTGAAGATGGTACTGGTAATAGCCAGATGGCTGCATTTCAACAGTGGTGGGAAACATTCCTGTATGTAAATACTGTAAAGTGCTTTGGAAGGGGAAATGGCGCTATATAAATGTAAAACATTAAGTGCCTCTGAAATAATAATAAATCTAAAGATAAAATGTGTCTAGGCTTTTTATCTTTCTTGATGATGTGATTAGGAATTTTGTAACAGTGCAGTGAATGCATACTCAACAAATACCAAGTTACTTAATGAGCCAGTTGACTTGTGTTCACCTTATGAAGTCTGTAGTAGTGTCTGGAATTGACCCTGAAATCAGCCAGATGATGCCATCTGGTTGCAGGCTTAACAAAAGATGAGCTCAATACTTGGGAGAGATGTGCTTAGAGCAATTGGATTATAGGTGCATTAATCTGTTTTAAGTCTGCACTGATTCTGATCTCTCTGCTTTGTATACTGGCCACTCTTTTTCCCTTTGAGTTTATTTATTTTAGAAGGGTGTGGGCCTGAGTAAGGTTAACATAATACCAGTGCTTAACATGGTAATTCTTTTGAGTGCTCCTTAATCTTTGTTCTCTGAGGAAAATAGAATAATCACTCTTAACCTTTATTGTGCTTATTAATTTTAATGTTTTTCCTTTTGTGGTAGACATGCCAGCTGTCAGAATACTTGAAACTCAGAAGTTTAGAATGGCTGTGCGTGTTACAGGTACTTAGTTTTGTTTATAAGTTCTGATGAAACTTGGCATGTCCTGTGCATTCAGACATAGCATGAAACTGGTTTCTGTTTCCTCTTGAAACAAAAACATATCCAAGCTAGGTTATTATGAAACTGTTTCTCTTTTCTGTTAAAACCTTAGAAAAATATTATTTTCAAAGTTGCTCAGCCATCTTTGAACTGCTGTATCATTGCCTTTCCTGGTATGTAAAAAAAGTCAGATGACAGGCAGCCCGGAACTTCTCAGACAGAAGCTGTCTTAAGGGAATAATTTGAAAAATACAAAAGGTTCAGAGTTTAAATAGAAGTTATATGCCTAAACATCTGGTGAAGTTCTGTGGGGATAGACTTTGGAAACTGAAGACATTTTGCCAGTAATCCTGTGAGGAATGCAGTGAGCATCCAGCTGGCATTTTATAATAGGAGAGAAGGGCAACTTCATTTCTGTGGAAAAGATCTTTCACAAACCAAGCTTAATGGTCACATTATTTCTCTTACTGATTAGAAACCTCACGCTTAGTTACCTTTGGCAACTCTGAACCTTAAATATTCAATACAACTGCTTTTACTGGCAAAAAGAGCTTTTGTGCCATACTGCCAAGCTGTGTTCCCCACCTTCCATGTCCACAAACCAACATGCGTATTCGCCACCCATCTCTCATGCTGGAAAACAAGTGGCATCCAAAATAGATGCCACACCAAAATAAAGCAGAACTGGAAACCTGATGTCAATGCTGTCTGGACAAAACTAAAACTGTTGAGATTGGTTTACTTGCATAGAAATAGGGAACTCTACGTGACTGAGCAGATTTTTCTGCATTAAAATAACTTCAGAGTTTGGCACAAATACAGCCAATTTTTTAACCTTGATTATAGAAAGTTTGGGGAATACTGCTCTGGAAAAGATAGCCCATGTAAGCAGCTGAAGAGAAATTCTTCTGTGTAATCAAATACACCCTTAATTCCCTTAGGCTGAATGATTTAGTTCAAGCAGATACTAAAAACCATTTGACTAATTTTATTTTTTGTAAATAATGACAAGGTAAGTATTGTGAAGATGTTCCCCAAAACAGCCTTTATTTTACTTTATTGCTATATTCTACTTAGGAATGTATTGATATAAAAACCAACAGAACTAGAAACAGCTGAGTCAGAAGCTGCTAGTGTGACAGACTTAGTAAACCATAGAAAGATAACCAAGTATCTGTAGAGGGGCTGATAAGCTGATGTAATTAGGAAAATAATGGTTAAAAAGGATGGCATGTGTGCTGGAGGCTTCTTAAGCGTCAAATGCAATCTTGAATGTTGCAACAGGACTTCTCTGGAAAGCCAGGAACCATTAGCATGTGGTTTTTTGTGCTTAGTATGGAATTAAGAGCCAAGGTCAAATCTACCCATTAGCATTCTTGTCTTTTGAGCCACAGTTGTGTTTGGTTCTAACATCATGACAAAGACCCAGCCATGTGGCCACTCACTCAACTCTTCCCCCAGATGCACACTGGGATGGGGAGGACAAAGACCAAGTAGAAGCTCATGGGTTGAGACAGGACAGGGATGGTTCTTGACGGATTAAAGTCATGGGAATAGCAGACTCAACTTGGGCAAAAAACCAATAATTTAACACTAATGAAATGCACACAGGACACAAAGACACACAGGACACAAAGAGTAGTGCTTAAATACCTTACTTCCACCCTTCACAAATGCTAACTAGATAGATAAAAAAACAGACATTTTTTTATTAGAATAATTATTTATCATAGTCTTAAGTAGAAAATTTTGAAAAGGGTGCATGAAGTTAGTGCTTCAATACTCTCAACAGTCTCTTCATGCTAAGGGTCTTTACCTCTGCTTACCTCTGCAAACTTCCTCTGAGGCACCGGGGTGCCTCATGCTCGTGGGATAGAACTACTTGAGCAGGTGGGTCTGGCAGACAGTAGTTCCTGCGTACACCATGTATGTTATTGTCCCCAAGGTTATTATGTAGTACAGTGACTTGCCTGGGAGACTCAGAAGGGCACCCCCTCACCTGGGACCTGTTCTGACTTCTTATGCCCATCATGGTTTTCCATGGGGCAGAAGGTTGTCCCCTTAAAAGTCTTTGTTGGGGTTGCTTTTCTGGAGCATGTTCAGCAAAACTCAAAGCACATAAAGCCCAAAATAGCCCTGGTTACAAACATTTGGAATAGTATTCCAGCTATTCCTACCCATGCCTTTCTTTTCCTTGCTGCTGGATAGACAGCATGTTATCACAATTCCAAACATAGCTTGTGCTTCAACATAATCTACAGGGCTTTCACAGCTCAATTTATGCCATGAGCACTAGTAACACATTTTCCAGTGCCCCAGAAGGTATTAGTAACTTCTTGGAGTTTTTCCGTCTGCTCCTCTGAGAGATAAAAGAGGAATCTGTTTTCTGTTTGAAGCATACCAAGGAAAAGGACTGGTAAGAGGCTTAACATTCAATGTGAAAATCTCCTCATTCTGAGCTACTCCTGAGTTTTCTGAGACTGAATGAGAACTTTGTCAGGAAAAGGGAGTATAATTTTGTGTGGGCTTTAATATTATTGTGCAAATAATGGGTGAATAAGTACTTGGTGCTACCTGCTGGATTGTTAACTAGGGCCTTATTTTCAGCAGTGTTTGAAAACTGGATGAGACATGGTATGTTAAAACCCAAAATTCCTGGAGAACCTGGCAGAGGGAAACATGGACCAAACAGAAGACAGGGAGAGTGTTCAGGGCAGAAAGCTGCTCCCTCCCTACCAGATTTCATGGAGCTGTTCAAGCTACGTGTTGTTCTTCATTATTAGGAAAGAGAAGATCTAAGAAATCTCACATTCCCCTTCAAATTTTGGTGAAATTTGGATTCAAATTTGGTATCAGTGTACTCTTCATGTAGGAAAATCTGGATTGTTAACATACTGATTATACCTTTCTTGCCACTGGGGGTCACTTTTTCTTGTTTCACGAAGCTTAATACTGGACACACTGTTGCAGAATGGGTGCGGTAGGGGGGCAGACAGAGCACAAGCTGTGTGTGCAGTACTGCTGTGCTGAGAGAGCCCTGTGAAGAGCAAAGAACAGCAGATCTGTAGTATTTGTGGTCCCACTACTCTAGCAGTAGCTGCAGTGGTGACATATGATGGCATGGTTGCACCCACCCCTGTTGTTTTATGGAAGCAAATTATGAAGTTGTGAATAAAGTGGAAAGATAGGAAATAAAATTGAGTATCATCTCTGTAGATGCATCTGTATTTGGTGTGAATGGATGGCAGAGTATGTAGGCAGCGACCTGATCTAGTGGGAGGTGTCCCTGCCCATGGAGGGAGGTTGGAACTAGATGATCTTTAAGGTCCCTTCCGACTCAAACCATTATATGATTCTATGAAAACATCTGTGTTAATCAAATATGTACTCTTTAAAAAATCAAACAATCAAAAAAACCCAAACCAAAACCCCAACTTTTCTCACTACAATAATGAGTACTTTTTATTGGAGTAGGTTTTTTAATCTTGCTTGTTATTCTACCTCTCTCATTACACTAGCTTTTTAATTGAGTTACGTGATTACTGAAGAACTAATTTTAAAATTGTGTGTTGTCATTGGGAAAATATTTCTCTATTCATAGGAAGGTTTTTTTAATGAAACCTATTTTTATGAAATTGTTTTGTGAATATAAGAATGCTAAAGTGCTTTGCTATTTAAGTATTTCTCAAAGTAATAAGGTAGAAAATTTGAAAAGAAAAAAAGATGCATCAGTGAGGATACCAGAGATCTGAAACTGTGAATATTCTTTGAGTTCAGATAATTAACTTCATTGCTAATTAAACAAGCTACTAAAACTGCTAATATTTAAAGGTAATTAGTAAGGTATACTCAAAGCAGTGCTAGTGAATGTTCCGGATGTTATTGATCCAATTATGGTGACTAAGAGAAGCTGTACAGAGTAAAAGAAAATGCTACTGTACTATTAATATATTCTTGATCCAGGGATTTATTCAGATGCTGTATTTTCATTTAAATGAGAATCTGAGACAGTGGTTTCATCTCTGGGGAAGAACAAGTGATGGAAATGAGTAGGGGATGGGGGAGAGGAATGGAAACATAAACTAAGGAGCCAGGGGAAATAAGGAGCAGAAATATTTCTTTCAGGAGCAAATCACTGAAGTATGTCACTAATAGGGGACAAATTTTGACCAGACAAAATAGGTGCAATGCCCGCAATTGGACATACAAGTAAGGACCTGGCTGTGAAAGCCCAGGAGGCAGGATCATGGCTGTATCTATTCCCAGGTACTGGCAGGGTTTACCAAAAGAATTCACCACTGAGGCACAGCTTGGTATGAACTTGCCTAATATAGCTACATTTGGAGGTTAAGGAATTACAGGGGAAGATGTTCCTTCTGGGTCCTTTTGAGTTATACTGAAATGGGCTATATGGGCTGCAAGAGAGCCTGTATCAAAAGGAGCGAGAGGATCTCACTACTGGGAAGATTTCTTATAAGATGGAAGGAACAGGAGATTTGCAGCACGTCTGTCCTGGTCATTATGCTGTGAGCTTTTTTAAGTGTCCTGATGCCAAGCACTGGAGGACACACACCAGCAAATAAGGGAAGGGCAGCTGTCTGTGACAGTTTCTCTTCATCACAGGAATGGGTGTATTGTGTGAGAGAGCATATGCCATGGTGAACACCACGCCTAATGGTTGTGGAAAGATTTTTCATCTGGCCAGTTTCTGCTTTTTACCTGTCTAGCAGGTCATTCTTTTTGTTTTTCCTGTCTTCCTCAAACACCAATACCAGGTCTTATCTCTCCCTCAGTGACAAATGTAGGCTATGGAAAGTGTATTTATTTATATGTAGATAAATACTTCTCAATTAGAAGACTACTAAACTGTTTCTTGGGTCTGGTGCTGTTAAAAGGGCGCTCATTCCTGTGTTTTAGAAGGCTCTGAAACTGTGTGGCAATCGCTATCAACCTGCAAAATAATTGCACTACGAAACTGAACCAAGAAGGTAATCTATCACAGCTGTTTATTCTCATTTACTTGACTCAGAAACCCTTTGTTCTGAGTTGCCACATAACTAGTAATCCAAGTTAAGCTTACAATCTCATTCTTATCATTGCATGCCTCTCAGCAGCAGTTTTCTCACAGTGGAAAGCTGAGTCTGCTAGAAACAGATTAGCTAAGGTGTTTGCTGTTGTATCTATCATATATACATTTAGGAAGTCCTGTGCTGTGGTTCATTTTAAGCAACAGCAGTAATTTTTTTGTCTGTGCTGAAATGGTCACGCATGTTCTAGTTAGGATCTAGTTTTGCTTCCTAGTGACAATACCTTTATTCATCAACTCCTTTCACCCACCCTGTCACTCTGAGAAAGTTAAATCTCTGCATAAAATATTTTGCGTGGGCTCAGTACACTGACCCAAGGGATAATACTTTCTGAAGTTTGCCATAAAAAGCCCCTTTCTCAGCTGTCTCCACAAACAGCAAAAAACATCTTTGAAATAGGATCTGAGAGCCCCGTGACTGGTTACGCAGCATTGTTGGATGATAACACACTGCAGCCAGGGAACACGAGTGCTTCAGGTTTCCAGAACTTGTGCAGTAGTGGGTCACTTATGCCATTTAAGGCACTTGTTTGCATTTCTATGGGTGTTCTTTCTTTTAAAACAACCTTCATATTCCAAAAATCTCATAAGTAACAAAGCACAATTTATAACATCGTTCTATGTACCTTGTGACAATTGTCTGCATGGTCTAGTTTAAAAAATGCCATGCTGTAACCTACAGGCTTTTCTGTTCCTTTGAGCTCTTCTGTTTCTTCTGAGTTTGGCAGTGAGTGAGGCTGAGGATGCAGAAGAGCACAGGGAAGGGAAGCAATAACAACAACTTTGGAATGTTTTAATTTTACTCCCACAAGGTCTTATGTTTTTGATTGCTGTTGTAATATTCCTCCTCCATAGAAGACTTATGCCTCAGCAGAAAATGCATTAAGCATTTATTGCACAATATTAAGTAAACAAGGATTTTTGGGTTTTGTTTTTGGGGTTTTTTTGGGGGTGGTGGTGGTGTTTGTTTTCTTCCCTCTGTAATAAAAGAAATTAAGGAACAAAAGCTTCCCATAAACCACACTCACATCTTCACAAGAGACTTAATCTGTGCACAGAAAGTATCTATAATGCAGTACGGATGAAATATGTAACATACAAGTCTTTGAGATATACAGCCAGTTAGTGCCAACTGCAAGGCTCTTGGTTGGTTGGTTGTTTTTTTTGTGCACATCACCATTGTTAGCAGCAGCAGTGTCACCGTTTGACTCAGGTCCGACAACAATGCTCTCGATCCCCTCCCCCCCCCACCCAGGTAGGGAAGGAGAGAGAGAAAAAGAGAGAGACTTGGCTGGATTGAAAACTAAACTACACAGCTTTAATTAAAACACTAATGAATCATAGAAAATATATACAATTATATACAGATATATTCAGATATGGGCAAAAGCCTCTCACCTCCCTGCACCCCAGCAACTCCCACAGCACTTCCCTGAACTGGGAAGAGTCCCAAGGAATCCCAGAGCTGCTGCTGCTGGAAAAGAGCAGAGAGTTATGGGGGTCAGGAGATCTCGAGCCTAAGGGTCGACAGTGATGGATGAACAGAGTCCTCCCTGTACGCCGGCCATGGACGGGAGAGAAGGGAAGAAGAAGGAGGAAGGAAGTTGTCTTCTGTGATCTCTGACCTTCCTTTGAGCTTACGTAGATATATGGAATGGAATATCTTTGGCCAGTTTTGCTGTCTGTCTAACTCAGCCTCCTATGGGGGGGGTCACAGATCTGCCCATAGTGTCTGAGCCGGCAGAGTGCAGGTGCAGCCTTGAAGCCTCAGTAGTTAGAAAAACATTCCACTGTCTTATCAGCCTAGCAGAACACACTGTTGCTAGTTACAAGAAAGCTTACTGAAGGGAAAAAAATCAGTAAAAAGAAAAATTGGCTTCATCCTGGCTCAAACCAGGACAAGCAGGTACTAACATTAGGTGCAGCAGTTCTCACCTCTGGGCCAGGCCTCTTAGGGCTTTAAACACACCTTAGTACCACAAGCAGGACAGGCACTGCTATGGGGATCCCTACACACTACACCTGCAGAGAGGTCCAGAATGGTCTCCATTAGAATGAGAAGCTGTGAATCTAACCACTGACCATGGCTCATGTGATGAAACAGCTAAAAAGCAACTTGGGACTCTTTAAAACCATCAGATTGTGAACTGTGTCTTATCATAATTGCCACATTTCAGGAAGTAAGTTCCCTGGTAGTCTGTTTTGCAGAGTCCTGCTTAGACTTCTGGCAGCTTGCTTATACTGCTGTTGCAAGGTAAGTCTCCTAATTGTATTTTTAATTTAGGTTGAGGTTGGGCTAGGTGATCTCCAGAAGTCCTTTCCAACCCTGACCACTCAGTGATTCTGAAATGAATGTACTTAATTAAAAAAAAAAGGAAAAACCAGCATTAATTTTCCAGTCACCTTTATTTTATTAGAAAAGTATAAATTACCACCATAAATACAGTTATCACCAGTATAAAAATTAGATTCTTGTTTATAAAATAAATATTAAAATAGTCAAAGCAACAAGTACCTTCAAATCCCATCACCGATATGATTTGAATCTATACCATGTAAACCATTCACCAACAGTTTAATAAAAAATAATGTTAAAAATGCAGTAAATACTGCTACCTACACAATGTTTGCATTAAGTGTATGACTAGTGACTCAAAACCTGCGAAGTATTTGTTCTAACACTTCCTTGGAACCATCAGACTATCCTGTCTAACCCAGCATGTAGCATAATCCAGATACACTTTCCAGATGAATAGCAGCTACCTACTGTAAGAGTGCTCCTTACAAATCACCAGTACAGTAGTTTCAGTTTGTTTACCTTTGATTGTCTATATTCAAAGATAAATAGACTAAATCAGTTATCTCCAAGAAGTGCAGAAATAACAGTAGCATCTTTATCCCATCTGAACTAACAGATAATTTCACCAGTTAATAATGTTAAAAGAAAGATTAATACAGGTTTTGTTTCATAGAAACAGAAAACATTCCTTTCAGTTAGGTGAAGGACACATTTTTCAAAAGTAGTGTTTTTTTTCCCCTCACAAGTACCATAAATCTTCTGGCTCAGTAAGGCCATACTTCAGAATGGCTGTACCTGGTCAAATCAAAGGTCCCTCTAGTTCAGAATCCTGTTTCAGGCAGGACAATAGAAGGATCTTGGGAGGAGTACATGAGCAGGGTTAGAGCATTGTAACAGATCACCAGAATACTCTTCTAGCCTCCAGCCACTAGTGACACAGGGCTTCCTGCTATCTGGGTTTTTCAACTGCGACTGCCAAACAGAATTTTGAGTCTGCATAATATTTAGACTTCAAAATTCCTCTATCAGAGAGGCTAAAAGGCTCCACCCAATTATACAGTTTGTTTTTGTGCTTTGGAACTGCCACTGGTGTCCACAACTTCTCCCTAGACACCATTAAGTGGTTCCTTTTCTCTTGCAGCTTTTGCTTTCTTGCGTTTACACAGGACCACTGACAGGACAACGGCAAGAGTGATGACCGCAATTGCTATCACTGCTATGATGATAAAGACTTCTGCTCCGTATTCTGTAGGGGAGAAAAAACCCACAAGATTCAGTTATCAGAAAACATGTCTACAGACCCTTAGAGCCCAGCCCACTGAACTAAAAAATGCTTTCTGCATTTTACAGTATCCCAGAAGAGGAGTGGCCACCTCAGTGTGAACTGAATTAATTTTAAGGTGAATTTCTTAAACTGAGATACAGCTTTATTTCACCTGGTTCACGCTAGGTTTTAATCTTGTTTAGTTAGTGCACTAAAATACCATGCTACCACCACAAGAATAAGTCAAACCATTCACTGTACTCCTGCATTATTTCTGTGAAATTAAGTCCAAGTGGAAATTCTTTCTGGGTTAGAAGTT
The DNA here is from genome assembly GCF_000747805.2 of Chaetura pelagica. Classification (NCBI taxonomy): domain Eukaryota; kingdom Metazoa; phylum Chordata; class Aves; order Apodiformes; family Apodidae; genus Chaetura; species Chaetura pelagica. The sequence continues at coordinate 9,158,719 of NW_009970724.1, forward strand.
AAAATACACCAACAGTAGAGATTTCTATTTAAGTTGTAATTTATGAGAATTCAGCTATTGTGATAAGCAAAAATACACATCTAGATAAAGTTAATTTAAGAGAGTTAATTTGCCAATTTCAGAACAACTTTTCTACTTAGAGTGCAAGTAGTCTTATCTGGTGGAGAAGAAAGATGTAGTACAGCAATGTGATATTATTTAATAAATACTGATGACTTCATATTGAAAAAGTGTTATCTGGATTGTCTGGAATTGGACTAGCTGATTTGCTGACCACCCACTGACTTGTTTAGCAGTAGTCAATCTTCCAACCTCTGTAAATAAAGTCTTAGTCACATCAACTGCTTTTGAGATAACTAAAGTTCAGTTCACACTACAAGTCAATGGATAAGTAGCTTTTCAGCACTCCTGTGTTTTATAGCTGATCTTTCAAACACTTATATGGGACCTGAAGTGTTACTGGAAGGATCTGAGGAAAACAATGAGAAAACAAAAAGAATGAAGCTGAAGGCTAATGATGGGATCTGAAACCTCAGTGACCAGTCTTCAAGACATTTAAAACTAATCAAAACATTTTAGCAAAACTATAAGGCCAACTCCAGCTAGCTTAAGATGGTGGACTTATACTCAATGTGAATTCTTCCCACAAATTTCCACGTTCATTCTGTGTCCTCTTACTTTACACATTAAATAGGTTATTCTGTAACAGGCATCACAATTTAAAGAAGTATACAAATATACTCAGAATTGAAGTGTCTTTTTGTTAGAATGCTAAAAACTCTATGACAACCTTCACCAGACACCTACCATCCAAGATGTTTCTTCCTACACTGGTACAAAGCACCATGCTTTCTTGGCCGTTACGGTTTTCTCTGCGGGAGGGAATGTTTCCCTGTATGTAGAAGCAATAGTTCTTTGTACTGTCAACGCTCACTTCAAAACTATGGCTTTTTGTTACTGCATCTTTCTGTAATGGAAAAACAGTATTTCAAGAAAGTGTTCTCTGCCAAACTGTTAGCTCTCAAGGTAGCACAGAAATTTTGTAGCTGTAGTATAGCTACAGAATATGTAAAAAGTAGAGTTAGACCTTACCTTTCCAGAACTTTGATCTTTCCAGTAATAGAGTTTGTATTCCAGGTCATTTTGGAAAATATCTCGAATACTTTGAAAGCTTCCATTAGGAAATGCATATGGTGTAAGAGGGTCTTTTAACACAACATTCAGTTTGGAACCTTTTTGTGTGTAATTCTGTATCTCCGGTTTTCCGAGAACAGCTAAACAAGCATTTTTTAGAATTAAAAAACTGACATCACAACAAGTTCTCTTTTCTTCCTCTCTCCACTCTCTTCCCTTCTCCAACTTACTGTAATTTACTGAGCCAAAGTAATGCAGAGAAATAGCTGATTACTAACAATATCTTCATCTAGTATACCATGTTAATGAAAGAAACAAATGGCAACTAAAATCCCCTACAATAGGGAAAGCTTTATGCCTGAATGTCTTAATTTCAGTTATCAGTATGGCTGCTGTAAAAATATATAGGATAAACCTTAAGGCCCAGTCTCAACCTCGTTTAACCTTGCTTAAGTCAATGAAAATAATCTTGAAAGGCAGTTTATGATAAGATTTAATTGTCAAACCTACTTACTCTGACTATAAGGTGTAAATTTTTCAGAGACTGCATAAGGTGGTTCTTCAAAGTTATCCATCCCCGAGGATGTTACAGACAGTATGTGTGCTGTGTAGGTCTCTTTTACATTCCTGAGTGCATCAGTAACATCACACTCTGTTTCTCTTGTCAGTATGCATTTTTTTTTGGTGTCAGATGTCTGCCTGAAAAAGCAAGAAAGAAGTGTCAACACTTTCCAACCAGACATAGGTATTTGGAGACATTAAAAACATTTTTCCCCTCAAAATGCATAGACTTCCCTCATCAAGTAGAACTGTCTTGCAGGTGTATTAGGCTGGAACGGAGGAAAAAAAACCTCGAACAACACTATCCTGTCCAGCTATATTTCACAATTCAAAGTAGAACCAAGTACATATACAAATTTCAATCTTCTGTATGAATTGACCAGAAACTGTAGGTATTCTTATTTTTTATTTTTCTGCAGTTGACATTTTAAAAAATGGTGCATAAATCACTTTGAAAGTATAATCCCTGATTAAGCAGAAAACTATTGCCTTAAGAAACATCAGTTGTCATGAGAAGCTCTGTTGATACCAATATTGTTTAATGTGCCAACAATATCTCCTTGTAGATGTCCCTTGTGTTTCCATTTATGCAGGAGCAAATGTCGCTAAGAACCAGACAGTAGCAGCAATTTTTGGTGCAGAACTAAAATTTTAAAATATTGACCAAAAAACATGATCCATGCACTGCACTTGATTTTTAAATTATAGAAAGGAGACCCACTTACTTGAAAAACAGAGACAAGGAAAAAAAGTGTTAATTCCTCTTTTTATTTCCTTGTAAGAAGGAATGGAAAACTGATTAGGTATTACTGGTTCAATTATTTTTCCCTGGTTTTGCCGTTGAAATAAGGAAAAGAAAAATGATGTGATCTCAGCTGAGAGAGCAAGCGTGTCAACTGTTTGGAAGCTAAAAAATAAGTTTTCCTCCAAGTGGGTCAAGTTTTATTTAAGAATCTCCTGAACTTCCTTCTCCTCCAGATTTTTTTGTAATGTCACAGCTCAGTTTGTGATACTGCCCAAAAGATGCCTTGAGAAACAACAGAGGAGACTTCATCTTTGTGGTCAAACAAATCTACTCTGTAAATGCATGTAGATGAGAAAGCAAACTTTTAAGCACACTTCATCCATAAGAGCAACTTGTCTGAAAAAGTTCCTCTGTATTGGAGCTATACCTGATTCTTTACTGACTCTTGGGCAAACAGACTTCTGCTTTCTTCAAGCACAAATAGCTGGAAATAAACTCTAGATGAATAAATGTCATAAAATTAATTCTGCTAAGTGTCTGCTTTTAAGTCTACTTATTTAATCACTCCCATAAAGAATAAAAGAGCACATTAGGCCATTGCACCAGTGTTTCATTCATTAGTCATGAGAAAGCTCTCATTTCTATGCCACTTTTACAGGCAGAGAAGGCTACAGTTCCATATTTTCATTAATATGTAGGAGAGGTGATGATGCAGTTTCCTTTTGGGGCATGTTTATTAATTATTGGAGCTAAGAACAGAACATATAAATTCACAATATTTAATAACTTGCATAAAACATGATGACAGAGGAAGTCTTGGCAGAGGTAGGTTAACAAACGTAGTTTTTAGTATTAGCCAGCAAGACAAATTATTCATTTACTGTGATTCACCAATTAGAATAAAAAGCAGACTTGTAATCACCCAAGACTAAAGTCAGTCTAGACACCTCCAGGACATAAAAAGGTGAATTTCTTTCTAATATGTGGTATGTGAGACAGAGTGTCAACTTCTGAAAAGTACCCTGGAGTAGACCTCCAGTGCAGCTGGCCTGTGCCGAACCCCAGAACTGAAATACTGATGTGAAGCTCAGCAATCTCTTTCTGAAGTGGGCAAAACCAGAAGCCTGAATCAGATAATCTTATAGTTGGGTGCAAAGAAGTATTAACAGCTGGGTTGGGAATTTTTCCCAAATCCTCATGTTGGGGCTTTTATTCCTGTTACATACAGCCTCAGATATATTCAAACACACACTATTTGCATCTTCTTCAACTGCCATTAATGGATACATCTAGACGTTACTTACTTACCCGTGTATTTCCACTGTATAAAAGTAACCTGATGGTTTTGGTTGCCACTGTAGTATAGTTTTAAAATTTATTGAAGACCAAGTTATGTTAATAGCTGTTGGTAGTTCTTGATTGCCTTTAAATACAGAAAAGAGAAAAGTGCCGTCAATCATATTACATGTAATTCTTGATTCCCTGCAGTCACTGTTTAATTAAATTAAGCAGTTGCTGTTAATTGCTACTTCAAAATGTCCTTATGGGGGAAAAGGCTCGGTCCTGCCCCCTGGGCTTATGCTCGTCTCGCTAAAGGAATGTGCCCTGGCAGAAGCGAGAAATACGAGACGAAAATTATTTTCTTTCTTAAAAGTCTGAGGTTGCTGAGGTAACTTGTTTGGAGTTCTGTCTAATGCTTCCTTTTGGCTCCAAGAAGAATTTCTGAATCTTCCCTGAAGAAATTATAAACGCTTGAAGACACATGAAACTGTCCAAGCACCGAATGGATATGGTGTAGTTAAAAACCATCCCCGGCAGTGTGTGCCGCAGAAGGCACTGGCTCCAGCTTCCCTATTTATTCG
>NW_009970724.1:9163043-9163288 GCF_000747805.2 Chaetura pelagica
CTCTGCGAGGGGCGGCAGGGCGGGCTCCGGGCCCCAGCTGAGCCGCGGCCTCGGCTGCGGGAAACTGCCTGCCAGGAAGGAAGCCGGGGCGGAAAACCCCGCGTAACTTCTGTAATTTCTGGAAATCGAGAGTTTCGCGGAGTTATATCCTCATGTTTTTCAAACACCAGCTCCTCCGTGTCTCCGACAAGCTCGGAACTGGGGACCAGAACGAAACCCTGGCGATCGCTCCTTGTTGCTGTAGC
>NW_009970724.1:9163664-9193515 GCF_000747805.2 Chaetura pelagica
CCTGCCGGGGTCACCGGGAGCAGGAGCAGGGCTGACGGAAGCGCTTAGACATCCCGGGGTTGAGCAAGAGTGGTAGGGGATCTTCGCGAAGATTTTGGCGCTGCTGTCGTGTGAGGGGACGGAGGGAAGGGGCAGCGTGTGGCCCGGCGGCTGCAGCCCCGGCTCCGTGCCTGTGCTCACCTGGCTGCCCAGGCACACCTGGACAGGCCTGCAGCCCGTGTCTCCCTAATTCCTCGCACAAACTTGTAGCAACCCTTGTTTCCCCGCTGTTGGCCACCTTATAGAACACTGGTGAAACTGGCCTACAGGTGACAACTAGCTTCAACGACTGCAAAGCTTGGGCGGCTGTCAAGAGCCAAGGGTGCTACCACCACTCTGACTCAGAATTGACTGCTCTGGAGGGCAGCTGGTCCAGTGGAAGTAATGTTGGATTAATTAATTTAGATCCTGTGATTCTGAATGTCGAAATATTCATGCCTCACCACACAAAACGTTTGACACAACTGGTTAGCTAGCTCACACCCTCTCTTCTCTTGCTCCATGCACATGCATACATGAGTTCTGCCAAGGCTCACCTGTCATAGTATAAAGCAAATAATGTTCGATCGTTCAGACATTTGTACTTCACCTGTCCCATAAACCAGAGAGCAGTTAATCCTTTTCCTACAAACGTACATTGCAAAGGTACTCCATTTCCACAGGTGACAGAGAATCCTTCTCTGACAGAAGATTTTCTGAATCTCAGCCTGCAGCCTTTGTGACAGACTTTCTGCCCTCTCTGGTGTATATTCCTCTTTCTCACGGTGCTGCATTTCTAAGCACTTAACCAAGCTTTTGAAGCCAGGGGTTTACACGCTGCGTTTTTGCCTAATATTAAAGCTGTAGAGGGAGCTGTTTGCAGTTAGCTCATGATTCTTTTGTGGGGAAGGTAGAGAACTGACTGTACAGGAAGGGGCATAGGTGCACTTTACAGTGCTAAGTTGATTTTTCTTTTTATTTTGATGCTGATTTTTATAATGTCTCATACCTGGAAAATAAGGGTAGGAGAAGAATACTAACAGGGAAGTTTCATATTCAATTGCCTTTAATTTTCATGCTTGGCACATACTTAGTTGCAAGCAATTAGTTTTGCCTCATAATGCAGAATAAATGCATATAGGCCAAACTACAATATCAATTTCAGAGTCTGCATCAGAGTTCAAGCAATGTGTTCAAAGGTGCACCAACACCCCAGATTTTTAAATTATCAGCATACCTTCATTAAAATCCAGCCATACACCTTCTAATTTTCCTGCCTTGTTTTTGATCAAATTTCAGCACTGTCTCTACACAAACGTATGTCAGCATTACATCAGCCAAAAGGCTCACAAGCTTTTAACTTGTGTATAACACAGATCTTGTGTGACTAGATTTTCAAGACAGTGACCTTATAAGATCACAGTTGATTTCCAGAGGACTTTATGAAGAGAAACAATAGTCACCTGTTTAAAGAAAAGAGGTACTTATATAAAACTTTACATCACATTAAGGCTCCAATTCCAGTTAATTTCTTAGGAGTTCAGTCACAATCGAGGGAAAGTGGGTTGCCAGTGGTTTCCAGTTTTTGTGATCTCAGTATCCCCTTCTTCTGCCCGTTCTTCTCACTCCCATCTCTTCTGTCATGACTTCCCACACTTGAGATAGGTTGGGAGCCCTCCAAACCCTGTCCAGACTAACCAGCTTGACCAGTATTACCTCATTCCAATTTCCAGCAAGATACTCCAGTGTTCACTAACACTAACCTTTTAGATGTCCTGCTCCATGCTGTAGCTTGAGGGAAGGAGCCCACCAGATTACCAGAGTGGTGGGAAGCCAAACTGGAGCAAAATGTGCATGGATCAAGCAGCCAAACAGGGATTGGGCAACATTGCGTGGTTAGAGCAAATACTAATCACCAAGCTTCTTTCTCATCTTTAACCAAGTCTTGATGCAGATTTGACCAAAGAATGAGAACTGCTAAGCACTGCCTGGCTCCAGGCACCAACCAGTGTAGGAGGGAATCCCATGCAGTCTGGATATGCCCTGAAGCCCCTGAGCTGGAGGTCTGCTCAGCAGCTAGTGACTTAACTATGACGATCTAGTCACATTTCTTGCTCATTTCAGTGGTATTTCAACAGCTCATTTAAGACAGAAATTTCCCCCTTTATTTCTAATATATGTTGCTACATGCAGGCAAGCACTGTGATGACTTAAAACTTTGGCAATTAATCTTGAAATTTAGAATTTGGCGCTCATAGTAGAAAGTAAAAATGTAAGCTCTGGCTCTGAACATGTTTCTAACCAATTCAGTCATCCTCTGCTTATTTTACAGTCAGAAGAGAAAAAAATCATTCCTAAGGCAATATATGTATTTTCCCAGTATAGGCATCTAAAACAAGTCAGATGAATCCATTTAAATATTGAAACAAATGCGATATTTCTATTGGTGAAGGGCAGGATTTTACTGTGACTTTTTAGAATGTATGGGAGACATGCAAGACTACGACCCTTGCTGCATGCTTCAGATCAGGAGATGACCTCTTTCACTCTGTGACTTTTTTACTATGGTGAATATAGTGGAATCAAGGTTATTCACCATTGGAAAGATTTAGAAATTATATCTGTGAAACTTCATTTTTTTTTATAAGCTGCGTATAATTATTTTTATTGTTGTCACCGTTTGACTCAGGTCCGACAACAATGCTCTCGATCCCCCTTCCCCCCAACCCAGGTAGGGAAGGAGAGAGAGAACAAGAGAGAGACTTGGCTGGATTGAAAACTAAACACACAGCTTTAATTAAAACACTAATGAATCATACAAGAAAATATATACAATTATATACAGATAGATTCAGGTGTAGGCAAAAGCCTCTCACCCCCCCCCCCCCTCAGCAACTCCCACAGCACTTCCCTGAACTGGGAAGAGTCCCAAGGAATCCCGAAGCTGCTGCTGGAGAAAGCAGAGAGTTATGGGGGTCACAAGAGATCAAGCCTGAGGATCGACGGTGATGGATGAACAGAGTCCTCCCTCTACGCCGGCCATGGACGGAAGAGAAGGGAAGAAGAAGGAAGGAAGTTGTCTTCTGTGATCTCTGACCTTCCTCTGAGCTTACGTAGATATATGGAATGGAATATCTTTGGCCAATTTTGCTGTCTGTCTAACTCAGCCTCCTACGGGGGGGTCACAGATCTGCCCATAGTGTCTGAGCCGGCAGAGTGCAGGTGCAGCCTTGAAGCCTCAGTAGTTAGAAAAACGTTCCACTGTCTTATCAGCCTAGCAGAACACACTGTTGCTAGTTACAAGAAAGCTTGCTGAAGGAAAAAAAAATCAGTAAAAAGAAAAATTGGCTTCATCCTGGCTCAAACCAGGACATTCCACCCCTATTTGAAATCATTCTTCTTTCTGGTCACCTCATAGAGATCTCTCAGATCTCTAAACTAGCTTAGAGAGAGGTACAAAACAATTTCTTGCTTAGCAAAGCAATTTCAACCCTGTGTTTTCTGTACTATCATAAATAATTGTTGACATTGAAGTGGAGTGCCTCAGGAGACATCAGTAATGGATTAATTTCCTTGTGACAGTTTTGCAAGATTTTAAGTAAAATTTTGCAATACTTATTAATATTTTGAAAGGCTGCCATTAAACCCATTCTTAGGAACTGTGAGAGAGGAAAGGTAAAAGATACTCTGTTTGACTTGGCTATTCTAATGTTTAATCCTCTTGCAACACAGATTTCTGTTTTGGAGTCATTTAATACAACAAAAAAACCCATTCTGTACTAAAGCTAAGCTGAAAAATTAAAGAGTTTCTTTAATATTCTGTGTTGATGCTGCCTTTATTGATGACTTGAGGTGAGCAGATTGAAGATAATTAGAAAATGGATCAGTTTAGCTATAGTAGAATAATTCTGGATTTGGTGATTGGACAGAATTAGCCTAATGTGCCACCATAGCTCATCTGTTGTACAGCTCAGGAGGCTTCAGTTTTAAATGATTCTGCACCTCCCAAATCTGCATATATGTATCACTCCCAAGGAGAGTCAATGAGCTTATGAAATATATGTTTGGCTTTTAAAAATATATAAAAAGTTCCTGTTTAGCACTGGAGTATACACAGAACTTTTTCACTATCACATACTTTGAATTACAGTCTGTGCACCAGTAATTATGTTACGTAGATATGGCTTTGCTTCTCCAGCTTCAGGTGGTAGATTGCTGTGTCGTTTCAGTCATCTTTCTATTCCATCACAGTATTGCATTTTTTTTCCTTCCTGAAGAACATTAGTGTTGCAGGCTTAACTAAATTATCTCCAAAAGCTCACCATAAGACTCAGCATTAATTACTCAGAGTTCATAATCATGACAAGAAAGAGTGATTTTTGCCTTCCAGATGCTGTGAGTGAAAGAAGGATTTGGGCCTCTGATTTCAATTATTATTGGCAAAATACTGGCAGACACCACATCACTTATTAAAGATTCTCTGCTGCTCCAGGTTATCTGTCATCTCAAATCATAGAGATAAAGATCTTAAAATTGTAGCCATGCCAAAAGAAAGGTAATGAAAGGGAAGGACATCATGGATGCTGATCAGCTTCCTAGCTGTTCAGTATGAAGGGAAAGAGACATCTTAGATCTGATCTAAGGAGAATGTCTGAAGTGGTTTTCCTGACTATGTATACATTGATTTTTACACAGTCTCGTTCACTGTATTTGAATGTCATAAACAATTTTGACTCAGCCAGTTGAAAGATGATTACAAACTAAGGCATTACATTCTTGTTTGTGGAGCAATCCTCTTGTAGTGGCCAGCACCCAAATGCATTCTTTCACCATATCAAGGGGCTAAAAGACTACACTTCTACTGAGCTGTGTGCATTTATTTAGGAAGGGGAGAGGGGAAACTTTGTGCAACCAGTATTTATCTAGAACTGCTGTGTGGTTTGTAGTTAAGTGCTGAATGTTAAAACCTGAAAGTCTCAAAGATTTTAAAACAACTGTGACATTTTATTTTGTATTTTAATACATCAGGAGTTAAGTTAGAGTCTCTTGTAAAGCATAAATGCTGGCATTTCAAACTGTTACCTTTGACAAGTAGATGTTTGATTAGCTGTGTTTGAAGATTTGTGACTGCATTTGAATGGAATGTAAAGTACATAGAGGAAATATGTTCTTAGGTTGAATGTTTTCCTTAGAAAAAGATAAAAAAAAAATGAATAACATTAATCAATCTGAATTTCAAATGTTTTTGCTCATACAGAATGTGTAATTTCAGCTTATTCTGTTAACAGCTAGAGGTAGCCTACATTTTAAAGCTTGAAAAACTGATTTATTTTTTTTTATTCCAATTGTGATTGTTCTTTTTCCAGGATATTTAACTTCAAAATAACATCAGATCAGGTTTATTTTCCTGGTATCAGTTTTCATCATTTAAACCACACTGTGCCATAGTGACTTCTGCTGATACCAGCAGGAACATCTTGGACTATGTAACTCTTCTCCAACCTCCAAATTTGGTTCTTTTTGATTTAAGCAATGTGGTTGGTATCTGATTGATAAAACAAGTGTTAGTATAAGAGGAAAAGTACCTTTAATATAAGAACAAAATACTCCTTGAGGATTTAAGATGTCTAGACAGTCTAAACCACCCTCCTGTAAGCTTGTAATTACAAACTTAGGCTACTCAGTGCTTTGGTGAACTGGTAGTAAATAATATGTCTTTTGGTGGCAGGTCCCCAGGTTAGTGGTAACTTTGAAGTATATTGCTTCAACCTTTTCCAAATGCTCATACTCCAGCACTTTAAAGGTTTTAGAAATTCAAAACTAACTTGCCAGTAGACAAAATTCAGAACTATACATTATTTAAATAATGTAATGTAGAATAAGACAGAAGATAAAAGAAAATGCATGTTTAATTGAAGTTCTTGTCCATCTTGGACACTGGTGAATGATATAAGACCCTAGCAAAATGAGCTAAGGTGTAGATAATGTCTGTCTAAGTCTACGTTTCCACATAATCACTCTTATTTGACATTGGATGTACACATGCATTAGTCAGATTAACCTACTTGGATAACAAATGCTGTGATGCAGAACAAGAGCATGAAGACGTGGAATAGCACAGATTTTACAGGACCTCTCTTTGATGAAACCGTTCATTAAAAAAATAACAGCACCTCAGCAGATACTGGGTACGCTGTTTGATAAGACACTTGAAAACTGCAGATCTTGAGATCTGCTGAGATCTACCTTGAGGTCAAGGTTGACTTGTAGATCTCCTCTTCTAACTTCCCAGTAAGCCTTATGTTCAAAGAGTATGCAAAGCTAGTATAGAATTCCCCTGCTATTTGGTGCAATTGTTATTTGTTTTTCAGCTTGGCTTTTGGGGTGAGAACATAAGAAGAGGGAAGGAAACAGAGCAAGGTTGTGTCTTATAATGATGCACAAAATCTGGCTAGGCAAACAAAATCTTGAACTGCATTTTTCAAATGTTTCACAGGATCTTTACTTCCCTCTCCCCTTTTATTCTGAGTGGTGTGCTTGGCACAGGCACTTCTTGACATACAGAAGAGGCTTGAGCTGAGATTTTATCACTGTGGAATTTTAAAATCTCAGAAGGAATTTGAACCCGAGGTGTTACCTTTTCAACTACATTGTACTGCCAGGCAGAGACAGTCATTCAATGGGGGAGGTGGAATTCCAGTAAGAGAGGCCAGATTCGGCTGGATTTCAGCTTCCAAACTCTTTTTATATAGTTCCTGAATTCCTACTGCACAATTCTACTTATATCCAGACTTGCTTTCTTGTATTAAGTCCAAAACTACGTCCCCAGAATCTGAAATATTGTGTCCAATCATTCTGTTCTGCTCTCTTAAATATTTCTGAATACTTTATAGATTCTTATCCAAACGCCACGATCATTCAAAGTTCAGTGAGTGTTTCTTCTTTGTTACTTTGTTTGAAAAGACTGACTGAATTAATTGGGAAGGCATGTGTAATGGTGTGCAAAATGCACAACTAGCAGTTTTGGTTCTGTAATGAGGTCTTTGGATTAAATATGCACTGAGAATTTCCTCTTTCAATGTTTCTGCTAATTCCTAAATCTTCACATGAGAAAGATTATGATACTTCCATTTTCTAGGAAAGAAAGGAGGTAGCCCTAGGAACTGGAACATGGACTCTTTCTGAATATAAATATGGGCTACTTTGCCCATTAATTGACTGATGCATTGCTCAGCTCTTCTTTGAACCAGGACTCTGACAAACAAAAAATACTAGGCTCATTGAAGATTTTATGTGCTACTTGAAAGAGAAGATGGAGTCAGACACTTTCTTGGTCTTAGACTTGACAGCACAGAAGAAATTAGAAGTTGAAAGAAAGTAATGGAAGTACACAGAGAAACACTTTTTTTTTTTTTTTTTTTTTCCTGCCAGAAAGAAACAGGCAAAGTTTGTTTTACCTCTTTGGTTATTTTGCCAGTGATCAGCAGTGTAGACTCCCATTTGAGAAAGGCAGGCAGGGCAATAGCTTTCACTAGTCTCTTTTACCTCTTCTCCTTTCTTCGCCACATTAATAGCTTGCCCTAATAGAATTCAGAAAGAAAATCTGTTCTTTAAAAAGGAGTGTTGCAAACAAAAATGCTGTTTCGTTGAACTGACACTTTAGTTATTGTCTGTAATATATCTCCATTTTGCCTAGATTGAGTGGCAAATATGTCTTGCATTCCACACGTTTCCATAGCTGTTCCTCAGCATCTCATTCCTCTATTAGTGTTGTTTTAAACTGCGTTCACCCAGCTGGGTTCTCCAGATCCTTTCAGGTCTGTTCAATGAACTCTCCCAGTTTGCTTCCTGTCAGTATATAAATGGAAGTAACAGATGCTGTTAAGTACAAAGGAGATAGAATTAACCTGTAATTATTTTTGTATCCTTAATTTTATTTATCCTTCAGAACAGTAGTTCCAGGTGAAATTTTTAAAAAATAATTTCCTTTCTCTAACAGGAGTAATTTTAAGAAAAAATACACTATATATATTAATTTAATTTGTTTTAAACTTTTTTTTTCCTTGTGTAGCTGTACTCGTGCCAGATAAGTGAACTAATCTATAACAAGAAGGCTGGATTATACAAACAACTATGCAGACACTTACACAAATCTAACTACATTAGCAAAAAATTTCAGTGTAAATTCAGCTTCACAGTCAAAGTACTTATCTGTTCAGATACATGACATTTTTTAAGTGCAAAAGATTAATTCCAGTTTGTTATACTCAGAGACTCAACTTCAGCTTTATATGTATTTTAGTAATTCTTTTTGGAATTATTACAAAAAGTATTATGGCTTTTTTGAGTTAGTCTTCCTTCAAGTGTCTTCAGTTTGAAAATGAGTAGTTCAATCCTTTATTAATTTCCCTTCAACAGTGCTTTCAGAAGAGAGACAGCAAAAAAAAAAAAAAAAAGTAAATTGCTTCTCTCCTACTTCAACTTCAGAGATTTTCCTTCTACATAGCTAGCTGAATGCTAAAATGTGTACTACTGAGGCAGATCAAAAGTTGCCTTCCATTCCTAAAGACGCATAAATTCTCTCTGGATCTGAGAGACACTACCAGAAGATTTACAACCTAGATTTATAATTTGAATGTATGTGATTCACAATAAGTTTAAAACTTGGGAACTTGGAATTGAATTTTAATTCAATTACTTCTAATTATTTTGCATTTGTTTGCAATCTTTATGTAGTTTTGCAACTCTAAGTGATGGTTAGGTCTCATTTAATAGATGCTTAACTATAAGTCTGCATTTACTTTGTGTCAGAATTTGGTCTCAGAACTACCTCTTTTCCATTTCTCAAGGGGGTACCTATATTAACATAGATAGCAGTGAGATATTGCCAAATGACATTTTGACCTTTGTGCAAAACATCCATTTCAGTTGTTCTGATATTGATATTCTGAAGTTCTACAGCACTTATTTTAATGTATCTGCAGAACCAAGTGTTCTTGTTTTATGTTGTTCTCAGACCCTAGCCAACACTGTTTATCAGCACCAGAACTAGGTGCTGGGTTTTTGTTTCAAAACTTGGATGTTTTTCCTTTCCACTTGGTCTCTTTGTTTGAGACCAACTGAACTTTTTTGATTTTTTTTGAGTAAAAATGTTGCTCGATGTTTCCTCATGTGCAGCAGCAGGTGAAAAGTCTATGAGAGACACAGATAAGGGGATTTCTGAAGAAGCAGAGGACATGACATCAGAAAGAGGGAAGTTTGGTGATTGTAGCTCTACAGCACATAGGACACACTTAGTCATGTCCTAATGAAATACTGGATCCTAATTTAAACTGATCTATTTTAAATGCCTGCTACCATCCCTTCTTGTAATCAACATGGTCTCAGAAATACCAGTGCTTATGCAAGCTATCTATTACTAAGTTTTGAATACAAAATTGGCAATTTGGAATCTGTCATGTAATACAGTAATTTTTAACATATAGATGGCAATAGAAGATGTGAAGCATAGAGGAAATGGGCCTGGTTTTATTAGTATCTGTGTAAATTAGTAAAAAAAGCACAGCTATCGAACTCAGTTTGGACTACGTAATTTTCTGCTCCTTTGTGAGATGGAACTGAAGCAAGCCATGGAGTCATTTGAATTTTATTATATTTTTGCATTTATGACTGTTTCTTATTTGATACATAATTTTATCCCTTCCTTATTTTTACTTCTTTTCACAACAGCTAGTCACATCCCTGTTCTCTTTTCTTAAACAGGAAGTTTTTGAAAGCCAAAAAGGACACATCCTCATTAATTACATAATAATTTATAAGAGTGTTTCCAGATACAAAAATAAACTGATATAAATGGAAGGCATAAATTCACAGGAATATCACCAGCAATGACATAATTCACATGTGAAATCAAAATTTTTTAGCTGAAGACTGTCAAGATTGTACTAGTCATTCTCCTTTTTGCAGCACTGAGTTTTAACCTGTGATCTTCCCCCACATTTCTTGAACTTTGATCAAATAAAAACAAAGTAAATGATTTTAGAGATTCTGTTAATCTCGGTTTATTTAACTCACTGTTTTTGCTCTTTTACTCTTCTCCAGACTTATGCTTTAGTAACAGTGTCATTAGCACAGTGCCTTCAAAACCTGGAAACTGAGCTTGTGACTATTTCTGTACCTACAATACAAGGGATGTAGGAAACCCAGCCATATTTCAGAAGTTAATTTGATAAGAATTCTTGGTTTTGAGACAAATTTTGTTTTGAAATCACTCGGCCAAGTCTATTAATATTTAAGGGCTTGAAAATCTTTACATGGCACAACTTGAAAAACTCAACCAATTAATTCTGCCATTACTATAGCATATGGTTTTAAAGAACAAACTAATTTAACATGCGAAAGAGAACATGGCTAATACCATCACTAGAAATTTCCACTAGCAAATTTGCCACTCCCCACCTTATAAAAATAAAACATAAAACTGAGAAACATGCAAGTAATTCAAGAATTTAAACAGCTCAATAAATGCTTATATGTTTTAAATATTATCTAATTGTAATATCATTACTGCATCAGCGACACTTTTTTCTATTCTAGTAAACCTTTGCAGGAAGGAAAGCTCCTGTTAAAATGAACAAGTCAGAAAAGAGGTCAGTGCTGAGGTCATCAAGCTCACTCAGCTGTCCACCATCCACATGAAGGCAGGTACAAGGTCTGTTATCTGCAGACTGGTGAAAAAGATTGTCTCAACTTCAAATTCACAGATACATCCAGTTAGCAGCCTGCTTACCTGAACTTTCCTTAGGGATTATACAATTTTTTTCCACTGCATTAGTTAAACCCAAGTGAGATTGTAAACTCACATTGAAAATATAATAATGCTTGTACTGTTCTCTTTTTTCTTCTTTTTCCTTTCTCAATTTATATGCTCTACAAAATTTCACTCTACTTTTGCTTCAGACAGCTTTTATTTTTGTCTTGATCTTGACTCCAAATTTTTCTTTGAAGGACAAATTAGGGTAAATTTTCAAATTTTTGTCTAAATCTTTACTTACAAAAGCCTATTATGTCTACAAAACTCTATTAATGAGTGTCAGTCACTGATGGGAGAACACCTGACATGTATCACCGGGGGTCTAATTGTTAAATGAGATTTTCTGGAAAAGAAATCAAGACCACCTGGAAGAGTAGTAAATCTCATCTACTTTACCAATTAATAAATTAAGAATGAGAATGAAGTCTCTTCCTTTCTACAGTTCAGCAGCATTTTGTAAAGGTGGGGTGACAGAGAGAGGAAAAGAGGATATTTTCCTTTCTAGAAGGCTTGAGTCTTAGCCAGAAATTTACATTCTTTTCTTCTGCATTACTTCTCTGCCCTGAAGTAACTGAATTGAAGGTTTGTAGCAATTTGCTATGCATGTATATAGATTTGGGGAGATGTTGTTAACTGGAATTTGTACGTGCTTGGTACCTGTCTGTATGTGATTTCTGTTAGACTTCATATCTTTAAGTGCATATATTTAGTATTTAGAATGCATTATTTTTTACCATTTTTTAAAAAATATTTTGAAATTTCTAGTACTCTGTAAATAATTACAGAAGCTTTCTGTACTTAAATCACGTATCTAGAAATGGTTCTGTATGAAAAGGTATAAAAATGATCTTGTTATTAATTAGGAATTTAAACAGTTTCCATATTTGTTTTCTAATATGCTCCTTACTCTTTTTTTTTTTTCTACTGTATTTACTGACTTCACATATTGAAAGGTAGCATGGAGAATCCAGAGAGCAAAAATCTGAGATGATAATTTCATGTATCTTTGGGAGCATAATTTTTGTCAGAATCACTTTTCTGTAAACTCATGATAACTTTTATTTTACTTTTCTCACTCCTTTCTTGCTGAAGTTGATTAAAGTTTGTGTAGTTCTTCAGGCCTCAGCTGATGGGGAGGATAATAGATTTGGCTAGTGCCTGGAAGTTGCTTATATGTATCCTGACTCTTCTTTGTGGCAGAAGGAAAAAAAAAATAATCATGCAATGTTAGCGAATAGCTTAGGATTTTAGGGCCTTTTATTCTTAAATAAATATTCCTACCTAGTCCATGTAAAAATGTCTTTTCTACTTCAGAGTTGGGTTTTAGTTCAGGAGTAAGTGGTGAGACTAGTGATACAGAATCTCTCCCACGGAAGACATGTATCACGCTGCCCCTCCCCAGTAACGCTGCCTGACATAGCTTATGTGAAAACTGTAATGCAGAATGTATCTTGGCCAATTTAATGATGCACTGGCACCTCCATCAATTTCCCACACCTTATGGAATGAAAGCTGTGAAACTTGATAAAGCTCACAGAAAACCTATGTGTTTTCACAAGCCTTTTTCTGTCTCTGTATTAAGCAGAGAGAAACACTCTACATTTTAGAGTGTTTGCAATGTTAATGAAGTTCTTCCAATACACAAATAAGTGGTTTGAAATATGTTCCTAATAATAACTACTGACAGTCATATGAAGGTCTGTAAAACAAGAGGAACAATGCTGTGCTTCTCCCAAAATGGGCAAGAGTGACTGAGCTGAGATTTACTACTTTAGTAAGGGTTACCATCAACTTATAGAGTAAGGCTCCTAATTAATCTATGTTTGCATATATGTAGGGTTATACTGTGGTAAGGACCTTATGATTCTTGATACTTGATTCCTAATATGTACTGCCAGCAGCAAATAGGATAAGATACTAAAAGAAGTATAGTTAAAAGGACATCATCATCATCTAGTCTTGTAGTAGCCAATAGTTATTCCAGTGGCTGAAGGCTTTAAAAGAGCATCCAATGTGTACCTTATACTATGGCTATTATTAGATCAAGAGGAAAGAAATCAAAGATGTAGTAATGGCTTGATAAATAACTGCACAGGTGAGTTATACAAGAGGAGAATTCAATCCAGTTCTGGAATTTACCAGCACTTTTCAATGACTGAGCACTGTAATCTTATACCATCAGCCAGAAGGTCACTAAAACTTCCTCAGATAAACTTCCTCTTTTGTTTTCCCAAGTTTCATTTTTCTATCTTTCATTTTATGTAGAAGCCTAGGTTTGGTCATCTTTCATGTTATACACAAGTAGTGAAAAGCTGAATTTAGTTCTTGTATTGGCTGAATAAGTTAACATAAAAAGAGCTGTTGGGGCTTTAAGTAATGTTGTTCTTCTCTCTCTATTCTAAACATTAATTTCTGGGAGAGTTTGCAGGACTGTCTTTAGTTTTATTATATATTTTTTTTAAAGTAAAAAATTGACTCAGTGCTAAAAGAAACTAGGGCTGATATGTGTAGAAAATCTATTGGTATTTTAAAAAGATATTTTATTATTTATGATTTTTTTTCTAGATTTGTCTTGAAAGCATAACTGTTAATAACTATAGATCTAGGATTTGTGAAGTAGCCATGATGTAAATTGAAAGGAAAAAAGTTGTTGGTGCAGTTGAATGCTCATGTCAGTAGTCTAAGTGGAAGGCAATAGTAGAGAAAATTATTTATGCAAATTGAGGATCTACTATAGATAATGTTTTCTAATTCAGCTGCAGAATTATATACCTTGATTTCATACATAAATCTTTCTATAGGACCATTAAAATTTTGTTAATGAGGCTTCCCAGAGAAGTGGAAAAAGAGATGCTTACAACCAAAGGTTAGTCTTTCCTACAAAACAACATTTCCTCCAGTATTTGTTTAGACACTGAGGCTCACTCTTGCTGTTTTAAAGGACCAACTTTGTAAAGAAGATTCAGTTATTTGCTAACTGAAAGAAGATGACTTGTATGTCAGTAGAAGATATATTGTATGTTTGTAATTCCAGAACACAGGCTTATGTCATAGATTTATCCAGCTTATTTCAGTGTTCTCTTGTAGAGTGAGGTGTATGCATGAAGTGACCACTGAAATTGGGTTATTTTAATTATGTAAAGCAGGAGGTTTTGACAGATGTGCAATGGGAATTTCAGTGTGTTGTAATTTTTTCAAGTTGTTTAGAAATTGTGCATCAGTGTACTGAGTTACAGTCAGCTTCAGTACTTCTTGTGGTAAATAAAGACTTTTTTATGTCTTAAGTATCTTAAATATTTGTAAAATTTAATACTTCTTAAAGAAGTAATCTATCTTTAGCAGAGACTGCAATATCAACAGTTGGACAAGGTTCTGAAGCAATATTGTTACTCTTTACTGGTAAAGTCCTTTATGTATTAAAATTTGGGCCTCTGAGACTGTGGAGATGAAGTTAAATGTAAAATCTGACTGCACAGATTTACAATTTTTGGGGCCCAAGAGTTGGCAAAACCAACTGTAGCTATTAATGTCTCTTAGAGGAGAAGCTTGATAATTTCAGTTACTGCAACAGAAGATGAAACAGAGCATCAGTAAGTTTTCATTAGAGATGATATCTTTGTATCAGTTGTCCTTTAAGCCAGATAATACATGGTAAGGAGTGAGTAGGAAATTTGGGGTTTTTTATTAATATGGGTTTATTTGGTAGGAGGGCAGACAGAACCTGTTCTCCTTGCATGTCCTAAACAGGCTTCTAATAGAAGAATCATTCCTTGTTTTGAAAGGGTTTGGCTGAGAATACACAAATTCAGAAGGAAGCATTGTATTTAAAAGGGACCATAGCAGTTCATATTTTATAATTTATGGAAATCAGGTCAGTCAGTGGGACTCTATGGTCAGTTGTGGTATTGCTCTGTATGTATTTTGGCTAAATTTGGAAAGGGGCAGGAGGGATTCTGATCTCTGCAGGATCTGAAATACATTTTGTTTAAGAAATAATAGGAGTCTGATGTCTGGCCAATTTATAGAAGCACTGGTTGTGCTGAAGCATGAGATATAGAAATATGCAAGATGTCTAAATGACAAACCACATTGATCTATCCTAGAGTTGTAGTGACACAGAATTATTAGCTTTGGTATAGGTTAAAATTACTGCACTTGTAGAGCAATCTTTCATTTGTGCTTACCATTATGCTTCTGTAAAATTATTTTCTAGATCCATTCTTTCTTAGTACAGGTCTGTTATAACAAAATGACAGTTATATATGTAGATTTTGGTCAGAAACACCTAGGATTTTTTCCTCTCTTTGTATCAGAACCACATGAAATGGAAAGAAAAATATGCTGGTTTGATACTTGACTGCTTTATTTTCAGCTATCTACAAAATCTTTTCATGTTTTTTCCCACCAACAGGCAATATTCTTGTAGGCTGGAATAATTATTTCTGTGCTTGTCCTGCAGTAGCAGTGTAAAGTTATATTTTTCTCTAGCTTTTATGTCTTTTAGGTAATGTAATGAATGTCTCTATTAAAAAAAAACAAAAAACAAAAAACAACCCCAAACAACCAAAATTTCTCCTGGCTACAGGGTTTCCTTAGGCTTCTAGATGAAAAGATCTTACAATATTTACCTATAATAATTTTCTTAATTTTATCTCCTTTATTTCTGCTAGTGCTTCCTTAGACATCTCCAAGTAATCTCACTACCGTTTTAGGGATTCATAATTTTAAGTGTCTTTATTTGCTTTTCTCTAGTTATCATGTAGTCAGTGCTAAATTTTAACTCTGGTGTCAGTTGTGCTTCTCCTTGAGGACATCTGTTGTAGTTCCTGAAAGCCCTTTATTTGACAAATTCAGTGTTCTGAGAGCTGTAGATTAAGGAACCTAACCATGCTGTTCCCAGGTAGTACGCACTTCCAGCTGACCATTCCTACTGCTGTGGTATACTGCAGCACTGCGTATCAGTGGTAAATTTCTTAGCTCCAAATTTGTATTGCTTTTAACTTTTTTCTTTTCTTTGTATGAAATGCCTAACCTATATTCTTCCTTCAGATGTCCACTAGCACACTTCTCACCTTCCATTTATGGTAAAAGGTTAGGGCTTAGTTGTGTTGATGCAAGTTTCCTTGTTTCATCGAGTAAAATGTCACAAAATAAGTGGTAAATTCAAACACCGTAATAGGAAATAACTTCAACAAATACTGCACTTACTGGGCTTCTGATGACTTCTGATACATCTAAATATTATCTAGGCTAACTTGCATCCTGACTGACATTTGAAGGCCCAATCTTGGCATGTTGATAAAACTGAAAACAAACTGTTTTTTGAAGTCAGTAAGCTTCAGCCAGTGAACCATAGTGGGGTTGAAGTAGGCTGAAGCCCAAGGAGTTGTTAATCACCTGAAATAACTTACTAAAGTGGTATGATTAAAGGAAGAGCAAATAGACCAATGGGAAATGCTCCACCTTAGTAAGAAAAGTTCCATTTACTTAATGTAATGCTGATAGGGATTTGTAACCTCAGTGAGACACTTCTGGGTGTGTACTGATATAATAAATAGACACATTCCACTTGAGTTTAAAAGCTCTTGGCACTAACAGAGAACTTATCAAGATAATATTTATTGCTTAATGACATTTTTTGCCTGGGCTGCATCTGCTCATAGACACTGTTTTGCCCTTCTGTGGAAACTGCAGTAGACTAATTTTGAGATAAGTATGGGTGGGTGCACATAGAGGTTTTTCTCCTGTCTGGTTTCATGACTCACACAAGGACATGTTGCAAAGCATATTGTCGGGACACAACACCTGTTTTCCTTCTAATGAGTTAATAGTAATATACTCTAGACAGACTCTGACCAGGGCTTGTCAAAGCTGTGTATTCCAGCCCTCCTCATCTTGGGGGACAGGGTGAGAAATAAGGATGAGTTTCACAGGAGTAAAAATACTATGCATGTATAATAGATAATGTAGTGCCAATTGCTTGGTAGAATGCAGCTCAGTCATACTCTAAATGCACACCTCTATGTAAATTGTAGTCTAGCCCGAAATGTCTGGATGTACTTTGCTGACTTAGATGCACTCAACATTTAATTTCCTGGTGGTTGGTTGGTTGTGCAGCTCTGTCTCCATCTCTTTCCTCTTCTTCAAAATGATTTGTTTTGTTGCTGGTTTTGGCAATGACCTCCACAGTAAGTGGTATCATTTACATTGTGATGTTACTTTTTTTTTCTTAAGTGTTACAGTTGTTATAGCTGGTTGTCTATGCCTTTCCACTGAAAGGATGGACCAAAATAAGGGCAAAGTATAGCTTTAAAAGCATTCTATTTGGTTTTCTTCTATATCTTCTACTTTATTGGCAATTCAGATTAACCACAGTGACTACTATTCAGCTAGTTTTGTAAGCAGTATGTAAATATAAGCAGTCATACCTGCTTATATACCAAATAATCATGGGGATTTCATAGTCCTCAGCCTTTAACAGTCAGGGGAGACTGAATAAGATTTTTTAAAAATACTACTTTCAGACCAGTCATACAGAGAATCACTCCAAAATAATGGTATATCTAGATACCTTGCTTCTCTGTAATGGTGCTTCAGAGTTGGTTACTCTGTTAGATAAGGAGGAAGCCAATGAATCAGATGACTGATTAATCACTGGAATTACAACAAAGGATGGTCAAAAGGGGTAATAAGAATTTGCCCTGAAGTAGACTTCCATAGCAGCAATCCAAAATTTAACCAGGCTAACAGTAACAAAAAATGATTTAAGGTAATTCTGTTGTTGATTGAATTACTAGTTTACACTGTTGTCTTTGCCTGCAGTTCCTACTTAGTTACCTTTTGTGTTCAACTATCTTCCTTTCAAAAGCTTATTCAATGTAGCCTAACTATGATAAAAGCTACCAGAGTTTACTGTTGGTAATAGTTCAAAGGCACATATTGGAAGAATTCTAACAAGTAAGATTTTCTTCTTATACCACTTTTCCTCTGATTTTGAATGGCAACAGTAAGTATAGTTGCTATGACTATAGGCTAGTGATGAATAAGCTATTATTCTGTGATGTATATAAAAAAATTGGAATATAGAGCTGTGGGTGTTTTGATGCTATTGCAGTTGCCAAATAATTTAATCTTTCATAAAATATTTAATTTCATGAAGAAAGCTTCTTTTCTATAGGACTGTTCTAAGGTGTGATTACTCAAATAGCTACTCAATTCCTTTGGGAATTAGCCTACAAGTACTAAAAGCTACCTTGCACTACTTCTGCTCAAATTTGGTTTTAACTTTAATAGGCGTTTTTTTCATGTTTGTTTCTGGGTTTTTTTTGGGAGTTTTTGTTTTGCATTTTTTTTTGGTGGTTTTGTTTTGTGTTGTTGTGTTTTTGGGGGGTGGGGCTGTGGGTTTTTTCCCCCTTTGGATGTCTGCATGGAGATCATACCTTGGGAGTATATTCACATATTACTTCACATATTACTTCAATCATAGCTCTATGATATTTTTCTGTTGGATGGAATATCTATTCTTCTGATCAAAATACTAGGTTGTTCTTGCACTTGTGAAACCTTAAATTCTCCTTCCATTAACATGGCTGACCTACATTTTTCTAGTAGCCGAGATGAAGGCTTATACAAAGCCACTAATACTTCTCTGCTGCAAATAACTCTTCTGGTACAACACAAGGTCACACATCTCATTCAGATTGGCAACAGCCTCATAGCCAGTGTCCAATTGCCATTCTGTGAATAGTTAATATCCCAGGGCTTTTTTACCCTGCAGTTTGTTTCCAAAAAGGATATATATTGTGACTGAAGATTTTGGTGGTACAAGATTAATTAAACCTTTGTGTTGTGTTTTTGCCTTCTGTCTACTCTAAAGCCTTACAAAATATTAAAGTAGAATTTAATGGCTGATACTTGTCAATTTACCATTTTATGTAGACATAGTGAGACTGTTGAGCCAGTAGATTTGCTAACTCTAATTTTTTTTTTAAGTGTGAAAGAGGGATGACTTTCATACATTTTTTTTTTTTTATAACATGCTTTTGCCATAGATTACCTAAGCTCAGATCAACAGTTCTGGAGTCAAAAGCCAGTGTTTCAGATAAGGTAACTATAACATAAGACATAAGACTTAGTGACCACGTACAATCTTATTTGGGTATCTTTTAATAGCTGCTGAAATATGGTGTCTACTTTGAATGAAAAATGAATGTGTTGAAAATTATGTGGAACAGGGGTAATTTCGCTTAACAATGCTAAATTTACCTCAGTTATAAGGATAAGAGTATATTTACATGGCTTATCTTTACACTTTAACGCTGACATTAGAAGTTGCAGTTTCACCTCACCCCCCTTTCAGTCAGTGGAGACACAACAGGTCTTGCTCTGAGTGACCTCCAGAGTAGCCCAACTCAAAAATAGCTATAGGGGGAGTTGAAAGAAAGGCTTATAGTTTAGGCTGAAGTTGAATGCTCATTAGTATAAATGTACTCACATGCCTAAGCTCAGATCAACAGTTCTGGAGTCAAAAGCCAGTGTTTCAGATAAGGTAACTATAACATAAGACATAAGACTTAGTGACCACGTACAATCTTATTTGGGTATCTTTTAATAGCTGCTGAAATATGGTGTCTACTTTGAATGAAAAATGAATGTGTTGAAAATTATGTGGAACAGGGGTAATTTCGCTTAACAATGCTAAATTTACCTCAGTTATAAGGATAAGAGTATATTTACATGGCTTATCTTTACACTTTAACGCTGACATTAGAAGTTGCAGTTTCACCTCACCCCCCTTTCAGTCAGTGGAGACACAACAGGTCTTGCTCTGAGTGACCTCCAGAGTAGCCCAACTCAAAAATAGCTATAGGGGGAGTTGAAAGAAAGGCTTATAGTTTAGGCTGAAGTTGAATGCTCATTAGTATAAATGTACTCACATGTTTGTTCAATCCACTTGTTTGTACTGCAATATTGACTCTAATATAAGGCAGGGCAGACCAGAGAGTGAGGTACGAATTCTTTGTGGTTATACAAACTCAGCTGGACCTGTGGGGTGTGTAGAAAAAAAGTGTGATAAGAATTCAGATGGCTGGTTTGAAGCTTTCAGTGTCAAAATTCAAATATATGTGTACTTTACAAAGCAGCTGAATTGTATCTACAGCCAAGAAAGAACTTATTAAAGTAAAACAAAAAGATACTCTCTCTATATGCCCAATCTCAAATAATAAATTCCTGAAGCTTTCTTAGTGTTCCAGGTGTGGAAGAAGCTCCAGGTTTCTATCCATATTTTCTCTGAGAATATGCATGGGAATTACCTGGTGAGAAAATAGAATATAACACTAGAAACTAAAATGGATTGGTGCTTCAGTCTTAGAATTTGTAGTTTGCAGTCTGCCACCAATATGGAAATTGCATCACTTCAGAAATGAGAGGGAGAGAACAACTGCAAATGTTTTCAGGTGGTTTGCTGGGTGCAGGGGAAACAGACCTTGCTTTGTTTGAGATAATGTGACACTGTGAGCCTGGTCCCTTTGCAGACCAATTTTTACTACAGAATCTTTTCCAATCAGTAAGGAATTAATGCTAGAACACCATTTCTTTACTAATGCTGTCAACTGGCTTTAGTTTCTACTATAAAATGCACTGTGGAAATGCTTAAATTATTTTGTGAACAGTGTAGGTTGACTATTGCTGCAAGGTGCAGTCTTCTACAAGGGCACTAATTATACATTGAAGATTATACTGTAACTGGTACACTTCATTGCCTAATGATGAAGAGAAGATGCAGAAAAGACATAAAATTTCACTGAGTTCTCAGTCTTGGAATATAGTAAGAAATAAGAGATAGTGGTGTGAAGTAGAAACAGGGCTTTGGATGTGACTAGGTGGTGTTTCTAATACTGAATGGCATTAAGTGTGGCAAGTCACATGCAGCCACTGTCTGAGCACAGTAAGCACAGGGCAGAGGAGACAAAACTGGAGGACATAGCAACTGTATAAAACGCTACTGAGCTGCTCAACCTTTGACCCTGCAGCTCACTTGCTCACACTGGACAATGTTACTTTAATGACCAAATGTAGCGAAGAGATGTTCAAATATTTGAATTGCAATTGTCAAGATTGTTTTTTAACTATCTACTGATATTGGAAAGGAGAAGGTTGACTCAGAGAGGTTAGTATGACTGTAAAGTTCATCAAATTTTCTGCTATTTAAAAAAAACTGGTCATAGAAGTTCTTTTGTAAATGGTGTTTAAGAATACATAAGTGAATAAATATAGTAGCTGTATGATTTTCTAAATGAAAATAATATTGCTGAAGGGGTATGTTAAGCCTCCGATTCCTTTCTTTGAAATTAGAAAATAAATTACACCTAGTGTTGATGGTACAACTGCATACATAAATACTAAAGGCAATAATCATACCATCTGTGAGTACTGAAAATGATAAGATACAAAGATGCATGCTGAGAAATTCTTTCATCTGAGATTAACTTAAGAAATGTCACTAGAACTAGGCAAAGGAGTAGAGCAGAATTCCATTCATTTTACTCATTATTATTCTGCAGAGGAAATAGCCCAGATTAGTCCAAGAGGTTTTAAACCTGCAACTTTAAGAAGTGCCTGCCTCATAAAGGCATTTTATCTTGGTGAATAATCTAATGAAACCTGTGTCATTTTGGCAAAGGTGCTATATACAAGTAACACCTTCACAATTTGTGGGCAAATCAGTCAAAATGTTATATAAGGACGGATTGTAAAAACAACCTGGACTATTCAAAGCTTCATGATAAATACTGAAATCCTGGAAATGTAATTTAGTAGTAGTTTACTTTACTCAGCAAGACTAATCTTGAAAGGCTTAGTCCTGAGCTAGTAAGGCTCAACAAGTTAGTGAATTAGAGTTGTAATGCTCTGTGGCATCCCAGCGGCCTACTGTGGAAAACAATGTTGGTCTAGGCTTTATCAATGCCTCTTTTTCCTCATAATTTACTGTTACTCTTTTCTAAGTGGCAACAACTGGTTCAGTCTTGAGCAGCCTGTATCCCACTGACCAAAGAGGAAGGACAAGTTATTAAGAATCTTTTCTTTCCCTCAACCGAAAGAGATACATTAAGGCCTGATTATGCTTTGCCATGTTCCTTCTGCACCATTCCCCCCTATACTTCAGAATGTCACAGACGATGCTATTGTGCCTACTCATAGGTGGGTACAGTTTGTTCCTTTTGCATAACTGCTTCTGTTAAACACTTCTTGACCTCTGATGTGTTTAATTTACCCAGTTTTTTTTTCAAGGGATTATACAGTTTAGTTGCATTTGAAATTGTTTGCTATATCAGGTTCCTATACTGATGACTGATGCATGCACTGACACAGTAAATGCCTTTCCTCTTGGCATAGACAGGTTCCATTCATATTTATTCTTTGTGTAACTCCACTTTTGAAAATCTCCAGAGTGAATGTATCATAACATGCCCTGTTCATGATGAACTTTTTCAATGGCTTAACTTCTACTGAAATTACTTATTCTGGCTGTGATGGTTGATAATGCTAATATTTCTCTGCTAAGATGAAGAGCGCTTCATTACAGTAAGCAGAAACAGATCCAATTAATTTATTCTTTTTGTAGCCACAGGACAAGAGAAAAAAAGGGGGGGGGGGGGGGGGGGGGGGGTTTGAGATATTTGTTTTCCAGACAGAAACAGATTTTTAATTCAGCTTCTCTATCTCTAATGCAATTATAGTCCTATAGGGATAGGACAAAAATTATGTATATGTTATATATTTGAAAAAAAAAAAAGCCCAAAACCACCAGTCTACATTGGTGTAACAAAATTAATCCAGAACAGCAAAAGGGAAAGTAGCAAACAGAAAAAAAAAAATGGGAGGGGGGGGGGGGGGGGAGAGGGAGTGGAAACAAACCACAAAGCATCAACTATCAATATATTATCAGCTATTTTTTCCCTATCTGTTGAGATGGTCAAATAGAAGCACAAAGTAAGAATTAAGTACTGGAGTCTGAAAGGTCACAAAGCTACACCTTTGTAGCCTAATATTATGATAGAAGGGTTAGCTGGTCAGAAAAACAAAATTAGTATTCTTTAAATTTTCAGAAAATTAATTTTTCTGGACAACTTATGCATTTGTCAAGTTTCTGTTGCAAGGTGTTGTTAAAGAAATGTATTTAACTGCTAAAGGGTAGTTACATGGAAAATATTAAATTCTATATGAAACAGAAACTTGGTGCATATCCTTTTGTTTCAGTTTTTTTAATAGGCATGTCTGTAAGCCCAACCAATCAACACAGTTTTTTCCAAAAGAGGCAAAAATCTCTCTCATACTACCTATACACTTTAAGTGGCTAAGAAAATTAATTTTACCTAAACTGCTTTGCCATGGGTGAATGTACTGTTATATTCTTAAGAAATGGCAGGATATCCAAGACTGGTTTATGTAAACCTTGTAACCTTAGAAGGCACCTCTTGCATTCCTATGAATACTAGGGCAAGAAGTTTCAAGTACTGACAGTGTTAACAGGAGACCAACATTTGGATGTTAGTGCTGCAGTTATAACCAAGTTTGTTGTTTGTTTGGGTTTTTTTAAATACTGGGATTTAGAGGGTGTTAGCATTTCTTTTAACATTGAAGAGTCAACTAATCTGTGTATAGCCATAGATAGGACTGTTTTTGGAGAACTGTAATGCATCAGCACCTCTCAGATCTTGAACAGGTTTAATAATGGTGTTTTAAGACTGTGTGGTGTTTACATATAGGTTTCTAGGTGTATCCATCACCAGTGACAAAATCTTAAAATGCAATACAGTTTGCTTCTAGTTTTTCAAAACTTATTAAGATCTTAAGGGAAGTTACAGTAAGCAACCAAATTTGCTTTGATGTAAAAATGGATTGAGACAAACACTGATTTAAAACTTCTTATAAAGTGCAATTGCACCTTCCTAATAAAAAAATCAGTTCACATCTTGTACTATTAAAAGATGAAAACTCTCAACTTCAGATAAGAATCCATAAAAAAATTTTTGACACTGGTTTTTTTGGGAATCGGGAAGTAAAGATAATTTCCTCACATTCTGCATTTAGCTTGCATTTTAGTGCCAGAATTTCTATTTCTCATTTCCTTCTTGTTTCATCACATCACAGAACAGATGGTGAGAGGCTAACTGCACACAAAAAAAAGTCAGGAACATATTAATACCAAGAACACTGTCCTCATGTTTGTGAGTTAAGAAATGCAGTGGAATAGATCTTGAATAGAGTTGCAGATGCAGCAGCTTGGAATTACTGGGGTACTGGTTCATTAAAGGAAGGACAAGATTCCTATTTTCCAGGTGATTGACAAATGCACTTGCTTTCACTTTTACGGACTGTAGTGTTAGCTTTTCAGTAAACCATGGCATGTCCTCATGGTTACAGAAACAGCAACACAAGACGCTGAGCTGTGCCAGCCAGAGATGTGAGGAGGAACTGAAGCCCTACCCTCCAGCATATGCTTTTTCCTTGAAGATGGGTTGTGTATAATTATAATTGCGTATCAGTAGAATACACAAATAATAAACCAGAAAAAATGTTAATTCTGTAGTAATAGCAAACACCACTCTGCTGAGCACAGACGACTAAAAGAAGACTCATAAAAAAAGTTATTGCTTACTGTATTATCGCAGGTGACTACTTTTTCTTTTCTACTTATTTCCCAACAGTAATCTAGCTTCTTAGGAAAACCTTTGGATGCATCTACTTTAGCATTTAATTATTTTTTTTTATCAAGGATGTGCTTTTGAAGTGAATCTCTAGTGTTCCCATTTCCTATGCTTTGATTAATATTGTCTAGCAGTCCTGGAGCACACAAACTGGACTTCTTTCAGTTGGAACTAAAGTGCAAGATTTGTCCCTGAACACTCCATGTCTTCCAGCTACTGTTGGGCTTTCTGGACATAGGACTAGGCTAGAATTGGTGTGTGGTAAAACCACTGAATCACTTAAACTGTAGCTATTTGGTCTGCAGGACCAAATGTACAGGTACACTCCCACCTCACTTGTTGCAGTCAAAGCTGCCTTTTCTCCCCCACCAGTCATACTGGCACTAGAGTTGTTCCCTGCAGCCATGGAATCCCATTTTCTTCACTGGAGTCTCCCAAATTATATAGTCTCTCACTTGCTTTCTCCCTCCTGGCTGCCTCAGGCTGTACCCTAGGAGCTTTTCCAGTCTGAGCATGTTCAGTTGCTCCCCAAAATGAAATGTGCTCCTTTCCCAGGCATATAAGGGAACTTTCCTTTGCCTAGACCTAGGACTTGTTTAACGGAAGGTACAGCATGCCTCTTAGAGAATACACAAACTTTAAATGTAGGCTGATATTCCTCAGGGACACTGATGAACTAGACAACTGGAAAATAAATGTTTGTGGACCATGTGGTTGTTGAGAAACTTAAAGAAAATACTACTGCTGGTTACAGATGTCAGTTACTTGTCCTGTTGGGTGAAAGGTGAGCTTGC
Organism: Chaetura pelagica; assembly: GCF_000747805.2. Lineage (NCBI taxonomy): Eukaryota > Metazoa > Chordata > Aves > Apodiformes > Apodidae > Chaetura > Chaetura pelagica. The sequence continues at coordinate 9,189,002 of NW_009970724.1, forward strand.
AGTACTCAGATTTTACTGCCCTGGAATCATTGGTAGCTTTTTGGCAGTGGATGAAGTTCATGAGCATGGTCAGGAGATGTTCCTGTGTGGGGAGAGGGTTTGGGGGCTTGTGCAGTGGATTTTTGAAATCTGGCATTACTGTAAACTAACTAGGCAACACCCCTGAGCAGAACAGTGGGAAGCAATGACTAATCCTAATCCTGCCTAAAAAGTGACTGGAAATCAGTCAGCCTGAAAGGTGAGAAGCCGCTAGCTTTCCTTATACAAACTTCCATAAAATAACATATCAGAGGGATCTATTAGGCAACCCAGGTATTTCATTGCACTCAAGGAAATGAGGGAGCAGTTGAGGAGAAAAGCATGTCTGAAAGAACAGAGGAACGCAACACTTGAATCCTCTAGCACAAGGAGCCAAACTATTGCTTTTAAGTTACATGCCTCTTCTGTAAACTTCAGCTCTGAAGCTGCTATGAAGTCACTGATCACAAGTGAAGCTGGTATAGGATCCTTTATTTTATCTGGATTGCAAGTAAGAAAATAATTGTCAGGAGGTTTTAAGACTGACCTCACTGGGTCCCTTGGGCTCATTTGTATCCTTGTCCTGGTTGACTTTTGGTCTCAGATGCTGTAATATCAAGTTCATTATCTTGCTTCCTCAAAGAAAGGGAATAATTGATGAAGATGTAGTTTTCATTTCTAATTTAGACATTAAAATTTCAAGATAAAAATGTTTTTAGGCCAATAGAAGAGGACAGGAAGTAGTAGCATGGTGCTATAAAAACCATGCTGGCAATGGCAAAGAGCTGAAATGTTAAGAGTGTCCCAGGTATTTTCCACACTAAAGTGCTGTCAAATGAAGGGTAATTTCCTGCTTTTCAAATTCCCCGTCAGGGATTGTCTCCTTTACTAGTGGGTGTATCTGCTAACCTGTAGAGAATTAGCAGCTTTTTCTCTGTGAATTATAGTTCTGTGCAATTACATTCAAAACTGACCCTGAAAATCACATGGTCCAGATGTTTTATTTTCCCCACTGTCTGGCTGCCACTAACCCTGAAGAATGTTGGTGAACATAATGAAGTGTAGCAAGTTCTGCTGACAATAGAAGTGTGGTAGAAAAACACAACAGTTTTTTTTTCTTAAAAATATAATATAAAATATGATAAACATTTCTCCTTGGATTTGTACATAACCAAATACTTTGGAAGCTGGCTAGGCATGTTCTCAACCTGTAGTGTTTTAGGTAGATGAAAACCAGGCATGAGGTATTTGGACTGCGGTATTAAAACAGAAGGCATTTGAAGTACAAGCTTTTCTAGTACTTAAGCTTAGTTCTGTTATAACCATATTTTTCTGGAAGCTGCTTCATGAAAAAAGCATTCCTATTAAGAGGAAAATTGAGCAGGGTAAAGAAAAAAACAGAAGAAATCAAAGACTGTCATACCCGCAACTATTCAACTTAGTTGCATTTCAGCTCTTCAAGGAACTATTTGTATGTGCATTTGTACAACAGTTAATATAGGGATTTTGTTCTATAGCTACTATACAAACTGGAAATAGTGTCTGCTCAAGAGAACATCATGTCTGTGTAGACAAGCTAGAGATAGCTTGGGCAAGGAATATGGATAAAGTATACAGGAGAGGGTACAGGGGGGCAGCTTATGAATGCTTAGGAGCAGGGATGAAACTTTATGAGGAGGGGAGTCCACCAAAAAGGGGAGACAGTAAGAGAGAAGAAACACTGAATGGAATGGAGAAAAAGACTGGAGGGCAGAGGGAATGATCCTAAAACACAAACTAGTCTAAAAGGAATTCAACCCAACACCCCTAATCAACAAAAGGGCAAGAATATTCAGAGTATAAACTGTGAAAAGTGATTAAGCATTTGTGGGGATTTGTGGACTCTTAGGTATTTCTGTGCTCCACATAAACTACATCCAAGTCCAAAAACCAAGGCCACATCTTCCATTTCGTTTTTCTATATGTTGTTGTGGGCATAGTATCTCCTCTTTGCAATTGAGGTGTCTTATGTATGAAGGAGCCATGCTGAGGTCTTAGTGTTCACTAGAATTCACCTAGACATGATGGTAAAGCAAATAATAATGTGGAAATTATATGTAAAGGGATAGCATAGGAACAAATGAACGTATGTATATAGATAGTAATTTTAGGCTATCCACTAGTTACTTCTAATGAAATGTTACTATAATCTTTTAACATAGTTCACACCTCAGACCTGGATGAAGCAGCACTTCAGAAGAACTGAAAAATATACTTGCAGGAGCATAGCAGAAGTATCCTAAAGCAACATGGCTGGTATGAAGTACCTTAGAAAGTACAGGCTCTGACAAAGTAGTTATTTTGCCTTCTGTATTGTATTCATAGTTATTAATACACACAGATCAGATCTATAAGCTATGTGTCCATGCTTCTTTGAATAGGGCTTGTTCCCCAAGTTTTGAAGGTCATTTTTATTCACATAATGCAGTTTTACTATTTGACTAGAATATGAAGTGGAATGAAGCTTTCCCCTTTTTGGGAATCTGTGACTGAGTTTTCACTCTGATTCTCTAATGCTGTAGTATTTTAATTAATTGAACGGGTAAAGACTCATGTCTCATAATAAGCAGACTAAGCTTCTAGTTATTATTGTGTTGTATATCTGTTTAAAACCCCACATTCCTGCAAGGCTTTTTCTCATTGTGCATCTGCAGGTTTTGGATTACTTAACTTTTTATTTCTTACAAATCACAAAAAAAGTTCTCAGAATAATATGCTGAAGGCCAAACCAGGGCAATACCATATAAGGTATTGCATACTAGTTGTGATGTGTCACAGAAAACATCTGTGAGTACACAGAGTGCTTTCTGCTGATCATCATAATATGTGAGTCAAGTCTGCAATGCCTAGGGAGAAGAGTTACTTCTTGAAACATGTATGAAACTAAAACTGATTTGAGAGAAACTCTCTTCTGAATTATTTCTCTGTCACTGTGAAGATAATTTAGCTGGTATTTCATTATTTCATTTGTAGCAAAAAACACCTCCTAAAACACAGACAACTCAAGCTGATGTTTAAACATTAATAAAATGTTTTCAGATGTTTAATTGTCACCTGCTCAGGAAAATCTTTTATTTAAGAAAGGAAAGACTTACATGTATGAACTGTTCTAAAACTGAGGGATTAATTTAAACAAATTGAAGCTCCAGTAATATTTTGTTCTATCCTGAAAACTTTTCATTCAAGCAACCAAAACTGCAACATCTCTTAGTTGGGTTTTCTGGTTTTAATTGCAAGAAAACCATCGGTTAAATTTTACAGTTTAGAGGTGAGCTCTCCCCTCTGTGCACCATGGGTTGGGAGGTGAGGAAGCAATTAAATACATTATTTTAGGTTTATTTTTAAAATGCAAAACCTACACCTTTTAGGTGCTCGTCACAGAGTTTGATTCAGCCATTAGTGTGAAGTCAGCTACACAACTCAGACCCCAATGAATACTTCTCAAAATATGAAGAGCATTTGGGACTGGAATTGAGGTTTGAGTCCCTTTCGAATTCACCCTTCTTCAGAAAATAAATAAAGGAGTCATGCATTTCAGGGTGAAGAGAGTCCTTTGGTATTGAAATTCTTTGAAGTTAACATTAGTTGTTTTCCAGTTATTTCTTCAATGAGTTTTAGACCAGGACAGTTCATAGCCTTGAGTTTCATTTTGGCTTTCTGGTAAAAGTGCAGTATAACAGAAGCATATCATCAGTGATGTGCTGAGAATAAAGAATTAAGCATAGGGTTAAAAGGCTCCTTTCTGCAGTTTTAAGAACCATTCCCAGTAGAAACCTTGGGAAGCTGACATCACTAACAGGGTGCTCTTTGCAGAACTGAGTAATCATTGCTAACTGATTTTTGCAATAAAGAAACATTTGGCAAGTCCCAGAAGAAGACGGCCTACACTAGGGGCTGAAACTTTGACTGGTAATTGTTACCAGCTTGTTCCTATTGTCTCTTCCCACACCAACCACTAAAAGCTAAATTTCTTTGTAGTAGCTCAAAGCAGCAATTCCAGGTTGGTTTGTTGGTCTGTTTGTTTTTTTATGTGTGGGGTTTTTGTTGGGTGTTTTGTTGGTTTTGGTTTTTTTTGTTTTTGTAAACTACTTTATTCAGTTTTTGTAAATTTTTATAAATACGATTTCAACAGCCATGTGTTCAAGCTGTTGCTATTCCCTTGAGAGAGATTTTCCTGTGTAAGGGGCTGGTGAATTCTGTTGGTGTAAGAAAAAGTAGGAATTAGACTATTTATAGCTTTAGTGACTAAGCACATAGACAGCAATGCTCATATGAGAGAGAGACCTAGGAGGAGACCAAGGGAAGTTTCCAGTACACATCTGTAGATCATCAGATCATGCATATCCTTTCCAGAAAGAAGAGCTGCTTTTACAACAGTCATAGGCTGCTGTTTTTCAAAATTGAACATTATGTTACTAGAATGCTAGGCACATAGGATGTTTTGGCTATTCAGCAGG
>NW_009970724.1:9194067-9224480 GCF_000747805.2 Chaetura pelagica
TCAGCAGGACAGAGTTTAAGGGTGGAACTTAGTACTTTGAAAGAAAACTTAGAACTGAGAATTTGCATATGTCCTTAATTTAGAGCACAGACCAATGTTAGAGCTTTAGTCATTGAGTAATAAAGTCGATAGATGTCGCAGCTCTTAATGTGTCTGTTAAAGATGAACTATTAGAGTCTAAAAAATTATTTGGTTTCATAACAATGGAGTAGGATATGCAATATGAGACTTCCATTCCTTTCCCTTAATTTAACTAGCTTTTTATTGTTTTATCTTTTCAGTTTTCATTGGATCTGCTAGATATTATTTTGAATAGCAAAGGCGAACAAACTATGTAAGTAGTAGATTGTTTCTTCTATTTGTAAATGAAGTCTTGTAGAAAGGTTGTAAGTAGGAATTTTCACCATTTTCTATTAAAATGTGATTTGTTTAAATGAATAATTGGCAAAGAATATGTATTTGAAGTATTTCTGATACCATGAGCACCTTTTTACAGTCTTGTCTGCTTCCTTTTTAAGTAATTTGCCTTGCTGCTGTAGAGCTTGGTTTTCAGGGCGTCACATCTGGGGAACATTTACAATATAATCTATTTCAGGGTTGGAGATCGTGAAACCACCAAGAAAGGTCTTAATACTTGCAATTCCCTAGCAAGAGTTTCCTCCTTCAGGTGTGGTTCTAAGGATGTCCTTGAGACTCAAAACTTCTGTTTGTCATGCTTTCATAGGAGTGAAACAGCTAATCCTCTGAAAAGCATCTTGTGCTCCCCAGTATTGCTTTTGGGTGTTCTGTTTTATTTTGGGTTTTTTTAGCTTTTTAACAGAAGTGGCAGAAATGTCCATCAAGTGGCAGTGCGGTGCTTAGTCCTCTCAAAATTAGGAGAGGAGGATAGTTATCTTTTAACTTGATTTCTTTTTTGTTTATTTTCAACTCTAATAGTGTAAATGGAGTTAGTTCAAATCCTACTTATAGTCAGACAAAAAATGCATCACACAGTAATACTTATGGGCAAAAGAAAATATGCTTCTATTCTACTCCTTATAAATAGCTCCATCAAAAGAGTTTGTGGCACATGTATATAGAATCATAGAGTCTTAGGATGTATTGGGTTGCTTATATACATGTATTTGTGTACGCACTAATCACATCTGGGTAGTTTTCCTGTATCTTGACTCTAAATTATTTGGAGATGAGAATCCTGTTATTCTGAAGGATTAAGAACTTCAAAGAGGGCAAAACATAAGTGACTTCCTATAGATATAATATTGCATACTTTGTTCTTTGCCTTTGGTATGAGAAAAACTTCAGTGTGCACAGACAGAAAAATCACTATTAGTAATAAAGATGTCACTAATTATTGAAAATTCACTGTTAATTGAAGTTCTTCTACACTTTGAGGAATTCAGCATGCTTATTTAATTAGAGTTGTATGTGGTATCTCAAAATGAATAAAAGTCAGTCTGGGCAGAAATTACATTTTCTAGTTTTACAAAACAAATTATTGCTCCATTTAATTTACTGTAGTGTTTCTTTCTTTGATTTCCTAGTTTTCAGTTGTTCTTTTTCCATTGGTTGTCTTAGTTACTTGACACTGGGTCGGTTTATTTTTACTTGGAGTACAAAGTGAGGTTCTTATGACTCTAATAATCAACATCTAGCAGTTTTCAAGCAATATACTGAACAAAAGTGCACAACCCTAAGCAAAAGTATGCCAAGGTTTCATACCAATGCTGTTTCTAGCCTTCAAACACTATTCCAAGTAAAATAAAATCAGAGAACCCAATTCTATTATGTATTCACTGGTGTAAGTTACAGTGTAGCACTGAACTCCACAGCTTACTCAACAACTTTAATAAATTGAAAAGCAACAGAATGCTTAGAAAAACACTAATTTTTACCTGTAGCAAAGAAATTACATACATCTCTTCAAAGATCTATGTACAAATTTATTGAGTTTATACTGACTACATTACATGGTAAAGTAGTAACAAATTATGTCAGCTACTGAGCAGCAACCAAAATCCCACAGGCGTAATAACACCATTCAGAAGCATTCACCTACAGGGTAAAATCTAGGATGCAGTATATTTGGCTCTGTATCTTGCCAAGTGCATCTGCACAGGTCTTCTTTACACTGTAGTGTACTTCCTACTTCTCTGTTGCTAGCAACTTTGTGATTATTGAAACAATCCCCAAAACTTCCTCTGTTGCAAGATAGGAGATTCTGGTGAAAATCTCACATAAAGAGAGCTTATCTCAATTATTGATGAAAACCAGTTTAATTCTTTAAGCTTTACCTCATGTTTTGTCTATTCATACCTGACTTGACATTTAGCCAAGTTGACATGGTGACTCCATGAGTCTGTAAGAGCTCTGTCCATTAAGTAGTTGGTAGAACTGAGGGTATTGCCTCCCTTGAAATCAGAGCAGCTTATAAAATTTTTTTTTGGGTATCTCTGTAGTGTAAACAGGACACTCTGAACCTGTCAGGGCCCAGAACATGGAGTGAGGTGCTCTGAATTCTGGGATTCACACTGCTTGTCAGTATCGTATCAGGTGTGATTATACAGTATTATACCTTCATGGAGCCTTCTAGTGTTTTGTTAATCCAGGACATTGAACAAACATTAGATTTGGATGCTGCATTTACTACCAAAGACAAACAGACCCTCTGATCATATGCCCATAAGACCTCCAGTGTTATGTTGGGCTGCCTTCCATGTAACCATTAAAATTGTGAATATTGTCCAAAGAACATATTGTCTTTTGTCTTGTCAGTTTCTGTCACACTAACATTAAATGTGTAGCTGAGTACATGTTTAGAGCTGTACACCAAATACACAGATTCATGTAGCTCTTTCTAACAGCTAGTTTTCAATTTTCCCAAGATATTCTACCTCCTCCTTGCATAGTGGTTTGGCAATGATTTCTAATTGTATGAGTCAGACGTTCTTCCTTTTCCACAGCCTCCCACTTCAATATCAATCTTTTCCAGATTCACGGAGCAGAGAAATATGAAGCATTTGAGAACTAAGCAATATGATGAAAGACATTAAAAATCAATAATATTTTAATCTCTGAAAATGAACTGGCTAGTCTGTGACTTGGCAGTGTACAAAATTATAAAAAAGCAAACTCCAGAAACATTTTAATAGCAAGGGATTTTCTTTCAGTAGAATATGAATTTTAGTTTAAGAAACTTTCCAGTCATCTTTTTTGCTTTAGATTTTAAGCCACAGATGAGACATCCATTTAATTTTTTCTATTTCCTAGTACACAAAATTCCCATCTAAAGAAACAACCAAACAGTAATTCTAATTGCTCCCTTACATTAGACAGTCTTGAGGGGCCAGGAGTGAAGCCAGATGAATGTGTTTCTTTTCCCACACTGGAAAAAGGAAAAACTTAATGACAGGCAAATTGTTATGGTAGGGTGTGTTTCCACTACTATGTGTGGTAATCCTCTCCTATGAGGAAAGGCTGAGAAAGCTGGGACTCTTTAGCCTGGAGAAGAGAAGGCTGAGGGGAGACACCATTAATACCTGTAAGTGTCTAAATGGTGGGTGCAAGGAGAATGGAGCCAGACTCTTTTCAGTAGTTTCCAGTGACAGGACAAGGGGCAATCGGCACAAGCTGGAACATAAGTTCCATTTAAATATGAGGAAAAACTTGTTTACAGTAAGGGTGACAGAGCACTGGAACAGGTTGCCCAGGAAGGTTGTGGAGTCTCCTTCTCTGGAGATACTAAAAACTTGCCTGGATGCAGTCCTGAGTAATGTGCTCTAGGCTATCCTGCTTTGTCTAGGGAGTTGGACTAGATGATCTCTAGAGGTTCCTTCCAACTCTGACAACTCTGTGATTCTGTGAAGTGTCTAATTACACTAGTTCTTCTACTAGCTATAGGGTTGGCACTTCTACTTATTTTCTTAGCAACCTATCTTCACTGAGTTTTGTTAGCTACTGTTAGTCCAAACACAATTGTGAGTAGGTAGACACAGTCAATTCCAGGAGTGTTGTGGTAGTTTATTGCAGCTTTATTGCAAATAGAAACCTGGTAAGTGATAAACAATGTGTGCTAGTAGAAACTATTTTGAAAAATAGTGGTTTTGTCATCCAATGATTTTTTTTTCAGCTTGTTAAAATATGCCATCCAGTCTTGGAAATAGGTAGGTGAACTGATAAACTCTACTGCAGGGAAAAAAAATGGGCAAGCTTCTAACTTATGTTTGTGTCTGTTCTGATAAGCCTTCATTGACTTTTAACCGACATTTTTCATCAATGTAGTCTAAACCAAGTTTTTTCCTAGCTTTTGAGTTTTGCCATCAGTACAATTTCTTTCTTTTGTGTACTTCTGACCACACTGGTTACTGCTGAGGAAAAAAAACAAATTAATTTGTCAGAATGTGTTGAAAGCATCATTCCTGTAATAAACAAGACTGTCTTCCTGTATTCTTATCAGATGAAAAAGTCTGCACATCTTTTGCTGTCCTTATAAGGTACTGAATCTTTATTTCTTGGTTTTTGTTACCTGATGAGCTACTTCTTAAATTTTCTTCCACTTCTTGAAAAATACCCAAGGATTTATGTGTGCCAATTAAATGAATGAAAATTAATTGAGACTGCAGTTTTTTGGCTGCAGAGTAGTGGAGTCATATGGTCATGTGTAGAAGTAAAGTAAGAAGCAGCATTTGCATGGTAGCACAGGAATTCTTAAAGCTCTTGATCCAGAAACTGAAAAAGTAATAGCTGGCAGTGGAGAATGTTACACTACTTCAGGAAGCCAAGTTCCACCAACAGGCTAATGACAGTCATCTCTCTCAAAATAAATATGCTGGTAATGAGTGAAAACAGATGTTTAAGTCAAGTGTATGGATGAAATCTTTCCAAACTCAAAGGAACTTTGTTCTTAATGTCTGACTCCTGTGTACTTGGAACTCTGCCAGAGGCCTCCCACTCTGGCAGCCTTCTCCAAGACCCTACAGGAAGTCATTAAACATTGAATTTCTAGTTCTTCCAGAGTATTTGGAAATAATAAATTAGGGACAAAAACTACTGAAAATGTTGCAAAGTTTTATACAGAAAGGTCTCTTATTTCTCTTTAATTCTGTGGAAACAGGCATGAAGCAACCCTCTAACATTCTTTCATATGTAGTCTATTTCTATGCTGTTAAATGAAATACAAATCCTAAGACCAAGAAAGCTAAGAGCTTGATATGTTGTAGATAGCCACATCATAAGATAGGCTTGGTAACCTGTCTTTCTGATAAGGCACTTCGCCATAAAACACCAGGTCATGGAACAGTATAGCAACCCAGCCATGATCTGATATTGCTATAAGGTAGTATGGGATCTTCAGTGGCAGACTTGGACTGAGCAGGCATAGCTTTGTCCATGGTTTTAGATTTTAAGCCACAGATGAGACATCCATTTAATTTTTTCTATTTCCTAGTACACAAAATTCCCATCTAAAGAAACAACCAAACAGTAATTCTAATTGCTCCCTTACATTAGACAGTCTTGAGGGGCCAGGAGTGAAGCCAGATGAATGTGTTTCTTTTCCCACACTGGAAAAAGGAAAAACTTAATGACAGGCAAATTGTTATGGTAGGGTGTGTTTCCACTACTATGTGTGGTAATCCTCTCCTATGAGGAAAGGCTGAGAAAGCTGGGACTCTTTAGCCTGGAGAAGAGAAGGCTGAGGGGAGACACCATTAATACCTGTAAGTGTCTAAATGGTGGGTGCAAGGAGAATGGAGCCAGACTCTTTTCAGTAGTTTCCAGTGACAGGACAAGGGGCAATCGGCACAAGCTGGAACATAAGTTCCATTTAAATATGAGGAAAAACTTGTTTACAGTAAGGGTGACAGAGCACTGGAACAGGTTGCCCAGGAAGGTTGTGGAGTCTCCTTCTCTGGAGATACTAAAAACTTGCCTGGATGCAGTCCTGAGTAATGTGCTCTAGGCTATCCTGCTTTGTCTAGGGAGTTGGACTAGATGATCTCTAGAGGTTCCTTCCAACTCTGACAACTCTGTGATTCTGTGAAGTGTCTAATTACACTAGTTCTTCTACTAGCTATAGGGTTGGCACTTCTACTTATTTTCTTAGCAACCTATCTTCACTGAGTTTTGTTAGCTACTGTTAGTCCAAACACAATTGTGAGTAGGTAGACACAGTCAATTCCAGGAGTGTTGTGGTAGTTTATTGCAGCTTTATTGCAAATAGAAACCTGGTAAGTGATAAACAATGTGTGCTAGTAGAAACTATTTTGAAAAATAGTGGTTTTGTCATCCAATGATTTTTTTTTCAGCTTGTTAAAATATGCCATCCAGTCTTGGAAATAGGTAGGTGAACTGATAAACTCTACTGCAGGGAAAAAAAATGGGCAAGCTTCTAACTTATGTTTGTGTCTGTTCTGATAAGCCTTCATTGACTTTTAACCGACATTTTTCATCAATGTAGTCTAAACCAAGTTTTTTCCTAGCTTTTGAGTTTTGCCATCAGTACAATTTCTTTCTTTTGTGTACTTCTGACCACACTGGTTACTGCTGAGGAAAAAAAACAAATTAATTTGTCAGAATGTGTTGAAAGCATCATTCCTGTAATAAACAAGACTGTCTTCCTGTATTCTTATCAGATGAAAAAGTCTGCACATCTTTTGCTGTCCTTATAAGGTACTGAATCTTTATTTCTTGGTTTTTGTTACCTGATGAGCTACTTCTTAAATTTTCTTCCACTTCTTGAAAAATACCCAAGGATTTATGTGTGCCAATTAAATGAATGAAAATTAATTGAGACTGCAGTTTTTTGGCTGCAGAGTAGTGGAGTCATATGGTCATGTGTAGAAGTAAAGTAAGAAGCAGCATTTGCATGGTAGCACAGGAATTCTTAAAGCTCTTGATCCAGAAACTGAAAAAGTAATAGCTGGCAGTGGAGAATGTTACACTACTTCAGGAAGCCAAGTTCCACCAACAGGCTAATGACAGTCATCTCTCTCAAAATAAATATGCTGGTAATGAGTGAAAACAGATGTTTAAGTCAAGTGTATGGATGAAATCTTTCCAAACTCAAAGGAACTTTGTTCTTAATGTCTGACTCCTGTGTACTTGGAACTCTGCCAGAGGCCTCCCACTCTGGCAGCCTTCTCCAAGACCCTACAGGAAGTCATTAAACATTGAATTTCTAGTTCTTCCAGAGTATTTGGAAATAATAAATTAGGGACAAAAACTACTGAAAATGTTGCAAAGTTTTATACAGAAAGGTCTCTTATTTCTCTTTAATTCTGTGGAAACAGGCATGAAGCAACCCTCTAACATTCTTTCATATGTAGTCTATTTCTATGCTGTTAAATGAAATACAAATCCTAAGACCAAGAAAGCTAAGAGCTTGATATGTTGTAGATAGCCACATCATAAGATAGGCTTGGTAACCTGTCTTTCTGATAAGGCACTTCGCCATAAAACACCAGGTCATGGAACAGTATAGCAACCCAGCCATGATCTGATATTGCTATAAGGTAGTATGGGATCTTCAGTGGCAGACTTGGACTGAGCAGGCATAGCTTTGTCCATGGTTAGCTTACCCACACCACTGGTAAGCCTGCATGACAGGGTAGAAAGCCCAAAAGTTGTGCTCTCTTCCCAGTGCTAGCAAATTCAGCTGGAGCTCATGTGTGAGCACAGACTCATGTTCAGAGAGTCTGATACAGAGTTTAGTTACAAACACATGCTTATGTTTAAAACACTATCTAAGCAGAGCTATCAAAATGTAGGCTGAATGTGTGGATAAATGTTTTACACAATAGATGCCTCTTCAGAAGTCAATATCATTCCTGCAAACAAACGCTATGCAAAAAGTCCCTGAAAACAGATTTGTGCCTTCAAAGTTAACAAGAATTCCTTGGAATGAACCTCAGGCTTGAGAGTTGTCAGAGTCCTTAAGATTTGCTTTAGCAAAAATATGCTGAATGATTCTTAATGTCACAACATTGCATAAAGACAGACATCCTATAAGCAGTTGGGATCCAGAATGTCTAGCATACAGATAACCACAAACACTACCTGAAATAACACTCAGAAAATAATTGTTGGCCAGTCTTTATAGTTTGCACTGTCAAGTAAACACACGAATCTTGCACTACTGTTATTGAATAACATAACTTAAAAATTATTTAGTAGCTTAGAAGAAAAGTACATGAAAAATTATAATTTCAATATTAAGAGACCATGACTATGCAAAATGTCAGTTGGTATTTGTGGTGGTCGTATTCAAACTGACTGGATGGTAGTTGCTCTCTCATTTAGTGTACTGTATCTTGTTCCTTATATATTCTGGGTACTGTATGGTTATGAGTTATATTACTTGCTAATCACAAATGTCCTTACTATGCTGAACTTAAAAATGCTTGTGTATGTCACCCAAGCCAGCTTTTAGTTGTGTTCCCAAAGGTGCAAATCTTGTTTATCATCATAATTTTAGATGTACCATCTCACACCAAAATGACATATGCTACAATAAGAAATTAACTTCCTAAACCAGAGACTTCTGACCAGCATTAAAACTAAAAGCATTGAAATTCTTTGCGAAATCTAGTGCTTTTGTTATTTCCATCACAAGTATAGACAAATGGGACCTGATGGGATTCACCCACTGGTCCTGAAGGAGCTGGCAGATGAAATTGCTAAGCCTCTGTCCATCATATTTGAGAGGTCATGGTAGTCTGATGAGGTTGCCACTGATTGGAAAAAGGGGAACATAGCCCCTATTTTTAAAAAGGGGAAAAAGGAAGACCCAGGGAACTACAGGCTGGTCAGTCTCCCCTTTGTGCCTGACAAGGTCATGGAGCAAATCCTCCTGGAAAGTCTGTTAAGGCACATGGAAAATAAAGAGGTGATTGGTGACAGCCAACATGGCTTCACTAAGAGCAAGTCACACCTGACTGATCTGGTAGCCTTCTAGAACAAGGCTACAGAGCAGAGCAACTGACATCATCTACCTGGATTTGTGCAAGGCATTTGATGCTGTCCCACATGACATCCTGGTCTCCAAACTGACAAGGCATGGATTTGACAGATGGACCACTTGGTGGATACGAGATTGGCTGGATTAATGTTCTATAAAATAATAACAGCATTTGACTGTAGAAAACCATCTAAGGAAGTGGCCTAAAGTAATATGCAAATTAAGGACAAGGTCAGTGGAGAAGAGCCTTAGGCAAATGGGTTGAAATCAACAAATACAGTTTGATATAGACATCAGACAAAGTTTTCCTTGCACATATTCTATTTGTATAAGAGACAGTGGCTTAAGGTTACATGGCTTCAAAAGGTACTCTATTAAAATGGGAAAAATTATTCTCTGAACATATCCCAGCTTTGGCTGCTGTTTAATATTTAAATAATGCAGATTTAACTGTATTTTCTGATAAATGTTGAATATTTTATATTTTTATATACTTATCTCTAGCATACTTAGAGGTTATCTACTCAGTAGCATACTATTATAGCTTCCACATCTTACTATATGCTTTTGGACACTGTTTAATTATGAAAATGTTTCACCAGCAAAAAAAAATAAGACCTGGAAGATCATCTGAATATATAGTTTCTTATTGTTACACTAAGATCTGTTTCTGAGGTAAACAAACTTTCATCTCTCTGTTCTAGTATCCTAAAGATAACTGTTGTATTAATGTCAATTCACAAACTTGTATGAATAGATTTCTAAAACTCCAACATTCACTTTACTATGTGAATTTAGTATTCTCAAGGAATATAGAATTAAGATATGGAATCACAGAATCAGAATGTTAGGGGCTGGAAGGGACCTCTGGAGATAATCAAGTTCAAACCCCATGCCAGAGAAGGACAACCTAGGGCAGGTCACACAGAAACACATCCAGATGGGTTTTGCAAGTCTCCAAGGAGAAGGAGACTCCACAACATCTCTGGGCAGCCTGTTCCAGTGCTCTGTAACCCTTACAGTAGAGAAGTTTTTCCTCATGTTGAAGTGGAAATTCCTGTGCTGGTATCCATTGCCCCTTGTCCTATCACAGGTCATGACCAAAAAGACATTGGTCCCTCCTTGCTGACGCCCATCCTTCAGATACTTATGTACACTAAAAGACTCCCCTTTCGGTCTTCCTTTCTCTAGACTAAACAGCCCCAGGTCTCTCAGCCTTTATTCATTAGACACATGTTCCAGTCCTTTAATCATCCTTGTAGCTCTCTGTTGGACTCTCTCAACTAAATCCCTGTGTCTCTTGAACTGAGGAGTCCAGAATTGGACACAATACCCCAGGTGAAGTCTCAGTAGGGTAGAGGTTAGCCTCCCTTGACCTGTTTGGACATTCTTCTTAACGCACCCCAGGATTCCATTGGTGGTCTTGGCCACAAGGGCACATTGCTGTCCCATGGATAACTTGTTTTCCACCAGGACTCAAAGGTCCTTCTCCACAGAGTTGCTTTTTAGCAGGTCAGTACCTAATCTGTACTGGTACATGTTGTTGCTCCTTCCCAGGTGCAAGACTCTACACTTATTCTTGTTGAACCTCATTAGGTTCCTCTTTGCTCAGCTCTCCAGTCAGTCCAAATCTTGCCGAATGGCTGCCCAGCCTTCTGGTGAACCAGCCAATCCTCCCAGCTTGGTATCCTCAGCAAACTTGCTGAGGATATATTCTGTCCCCTCATCCAGGTTGTTGATGAAGTTGTTGAATTGGACAGTACCTGGCACTGATTGCTGGGCAACTCCACTAATTACAGGTCTCCAACTCTACAGGTCAACCACCCTCCAGGCTCTATTGTTTGGCCAGTTCTCAATCTATCTCACTGTCCACTCTTCTACCCCACACTTCCTGAGCTTGCTCACAAGGATGTTATGTGAGATAAGTGTTTAAAGCCTTGCTAAGGTGAAGGCAGACTACATTCATTGCTCTCCCTGCACCTACTCATTCATTCACACCATCATAGAAGGCCATCAGATTAGTCAAACATGATTTCCCCTTGGTGAATCCATGCCAGCTACTCTGATCTCTAACCCAATTATCATTCATCACTGGAGAGTCTTCCCTCCTCCAGGCTTTCTCTCATACATCCAGGATCTGGCATTCATGGGGGTTGGTCTTACGAGTAAAGACTGAAGCAAAGAAATTATTCAGTGCCTTCTCTGCATCTTGTTACCAGAGCTTCCACCTCATTCAGCAATAGGCCCAGATTTTCCCTATTCTTCCTTTCACCACTGATGTATTTCAAGAAGCCTTTCTTGTTCTCTTTAACTTCTTTTGCCAGGGTTAGTTCTAGGGGGGCTTTGGCCTTCCTTCTTGCCTTCCTACATATCCTGACAATGTTCCTATAGTTCTCCCAAGTGACAAGTCCATTCTTCCACACACTGTGAACTTCTTTCTTCCACATGATTTTTTTCAGGAGTTCCTTGCACATCCATGCAGGTCTCCTTCCTCTACCCGGTTTTTTACTCCAAGGAATACATGAAGGAAGCTTGGAAGAAGTGACATTTGAATATTAACCAACTGTCTTGGGGTCTCCTTCCTTCTAGAGTTTTAGCCCACAGGATTCCTGCAAGTAGAGTATAAAGTTAGCCCTCCAGAAGTCCAGGGTTGCAATCCTACTTATTGCCGTGCTTCTTCCTTTTAAAATACTAAACTCTACCATGTCATCACTGTCACCCAAGGCTGTCCCCAGCCTTAATGTCCCCAGCTACACATTGTATTTGTTAATACAAGGTCCAGCAGGGCACCTCTCTTTATTGCATCTTCAACTACCTGCATCAGGAAGTTATCATCAATGCACTGCAAGAGCCTTCTGGACTAAGTATGCCCAGCTGGGTGGGCTTTCCAATATCAGAGTGATTGAAGTCACCCATGAGCACTAAGGCATGTGCTTTAGAGGCTACTTCCAGGTGACTGTAGAAGGCCTCATCAACATAATCTTCCTGGTTTGGTGATCTATAGTAGACACCCAGATCAGTTTTACCCACATTTGTATGTCCCTTAGTTTTCACCCACAAGATTTCAACATGTTCTTCCTCCCTCCGGGTAGAGCTCAATGCATTCCAGTTGTTCTCACACAAAAAGAGCACTTCGCTCCTTTTGATTTCACTGTTATTTTTCTTGATAGGGTTTTCTTTTCTATGACACAAAACTAAATATTTTGGTCTTCATTTCTGTCTTGTTACCAGTGAGCATTAAACTCAAAAATGTGTCTGTAGTACAGGTACAATCATTTGTTTAAAATAATACATTTAAAATATAGGATATATGAACAGTAACGTTCAGAAATGCAGTGTTTTAAAACACATGTAGCAGTATGTATATGTATTACTGTGTCACATGCATATACATTTCTGTAAGTATATATACATGTATAAATATATGTGCGTGCATAGCTAGCACCACACAGGGAAAAACCTCAATTTCAAGTTATACCTCTTTTTTTTTTTCTCTAAAGAATGAGTACTTCTCAGTGCTAAGGAATGTAATGGTGTCCTATTTATAGCTATTTCTGACACAGCATTTACAATAACCATAGAAAGACATAAGCAAAAAGAACTGGAAAATATGTCTATGCTTATTGAGGGCCAATAAAGCTGATTAAAAGCATGATTAGCCACAGACATTTTGCAATGGCGAGTAGTAAGATCTGTTTCTAGAGGATGTGGTCTGGAAGAACAGCAAATAGTTTGCAAGAGTTAAAGCTGACTTTTTTTTAAGGGGTAGCATTACTCAGCAAATTTCATACACAGGAAGTCAATTCTGATTTCTTTGGGGATTTTAGATGTTCAGATGTTTAGTCTGCTACAGAGGCATATTGATGTTTCATTTTTAAACTGTGGAAAGGACACTTTGGATTAAAAAGCAAAATAATAGCAACAGTAACAAGAATAATGGTATCATTAATTATTTAACCTCTGAATTTTAAAAATAATTTAGAAATATGATTTATCCCATAGCAGAGCAGACTTTAAATGTAACCCTTGTGCTGAGTAGCTGGAGAAGGGGAAAAGGGGAATGGTAGTCTGTTAATCAGCTTTGCCACAAAATAAAATAGAGCACCAGGTTACAGTGTTTCCTTGTACAATGGCACAAAACAGTTTCTGGCCCCTCAGAAATGTTGTCACTTGACACAAATCACTTCAGACAGTAACACATTTTTTGCCAAGTGTTTCCAGGGAGGATCATGGGACAAAGCATGTTGTCACTCGTGCTTTTTGACTTCTTTCTCCTTCCTCTTAATCATTGTCTGGGCGCAGAGCCAAGGCCTGGGCATTTCAACATTTCATAGCCTCAGCTGTGCTGCTCCTTATTCCTGATGCACCCTGGTCCCCATGCCTGTGCCTGTCCTGGCCCAGCTCGTTAGCATCTGCTGGCCCTGGCAGTTCTCTCGCAAGACCCTGAGCTGCAAGGTGTGCCCTTGCTTCAGAAGCACTGCTGAGGACTGTCTTCTCTGTAGCTGTGCCAAGGACTTGCTACACTTCAGGTCCACCCTGGTGGCCCTCCTCAGCCCCAAGCCCCACACCTCTGTGTCTGTCACATATCTGAAGTGGTGCCATGAGCTGCACCTCCTCATTATGCTCAAGGTTCATTCTCATAATCCTCCCTTGCCTCAGGTCTCACTCCTTCATGCCTGCCTTGCCTCTGAAACCCTGCCTTGCTATCTGCCTTCTCACCACACCTGGTTCCCACCATCCTTCCAGTCCCTTAGCCTAACTCCACCATGTTTGCTTTGTCCCTGAAACATTGCTGGTGCTAGGGCTGTGTTGCCCTGCCTGTCCTACCACGTTTCTCAGGCCTGAAATTCTGTGCTGTGCCCCCACTGACATCGCACTTCATCCCAGTACTCCAGATTCTGTTTTCTGTCTTCTTCCTCACCACAAACTTTCAGTTCAGTCCCACTGTTGCATGTCGTGACTGCTTGGTGGCATATGTAAAACAGAACATGGGCACTGCCCACACCTCACAAATTCATGGTTTATTTTCTTTAGATGAACTTTTTTAGGTGAAGTAATCTAAATGTTGGTCTGCCAGATAGGTATGAAATTAACTACAGGAGAGGATTTCAAGCATCAAGATTCTCAGATGGCTCCCAGTATAGCAGGTCTCACTGACCTGTTGTGGCTCACTCTTTAGCTTCCGTAACTGACTTCTGGAATAGCATGTGCTTATAGTAGTGGCAGGGCATGCTGCCTCTGACCTGGGAGAGATGCTTACACAGGGCTGAGAATGTGGTGAATAAGCCCTTTATAGCCCTAAGGAAGGTTTGCAGTCTGTTCAGATAGGTAGAAACTACTAATATCTCCATTATCCTGCCTAAGGTGTATTGGCTCTTTTGGCTCGGTCCAAATCTGGCACAAGGTTACAGTGCCAGGATGGCAATTCCATCCCACAGCCAAGAGGAAAGGTAATTGACAGTAGCAAAAGTGTGGGAGCAGGAAAAAGACAACAGGAATATAGAGAAGGATGTGCAAAAGTGAAGTATATTATAGAGAGATTGTAAAAAATGCATAGTTATTCATCCCTTTGCTGCGTGATAATAAGTGGAATCCCAAACTATGCACAGCCAGCTCCTTCAGGAAGCGTTCCATATGCTCCTTAACAAATGCTCAAACCGTGTCGTGGCATCACAGGAGAGGCCAAGGTGGAGTCAACAGTGGGCTGCTGGAAGCTCTGTGTGGGCTTCAGTAAGTCTATAGTTGGAGTGGACCCGTTGTGTCTCTGCTTCTACCACCACAACTTCTTGGCACCACAGTTGGGTACAATCTGCTCAGATGGGAATTCCCTTGATTTAAATACTTTTTTTAAAGTTAAGCTTCCAACAGTTGAGAAAGAAGAACAAAGCTGTGAGCTGTCATAGCTCTTAGATTTATCAAAGAATACTAAAAAAAGTGATGGAGAAAAAGAGTCAGGAAAGAGCAACGAAGAATAGTTCTGAGGGTACGAAGTAGGATGCTTGTTTTCCTGACACACTATTAGCAGCTGAAACAAGTGAAAATTACAAAAGCATATGATTAAATATTTTCTATATCCTACTCTTTATGGCCCAACCTTGTTAGATCTAGACTGAGTCCACTGATAACTGTGGTTGTAATTATTTGTAAACTACAAGTACTCTTGCCATTATGGCAGTAAGTACATTTTGCATATTTCTACCTTATTTTCTTCCTTTTTTTTTCCTGTCTGCTGAAGTAAATGAAAGGAAGAAATCCTTTCTAGTTTCAGATTTGACATCAAAACCAAGAGCATTCTCAAATTAGATAGCTAAGCACAAACTTTTCTGGATCATTGGAAGAAAACAAAAATACCTTTATTTGTGCAATAGGGTCCCTGACCTTGACATACATCAGAAAAACAAACTCTATCTTTTCATCCTGTTGTGACATGCTTTATTTCACTTTTGGGGGTTGTCAAATCAATTATTAGGGCTGGAATTGAATTTCCAGTGGTGTCTGGATCCTTCCTAATAAATAGCTACAGTTAGAGTCTTAACTGTCAAATACAAATCCACAGTTCCTTCAAACTGTCAAACTCATTTGGCAGAGAGGAGTGTTAGTTAAGTTTCAGACTACACAGACTTAGAGAGAGAGCAATATATTTTTATTTTGCAGAAATATGTCAAGTTAAAATTTCAATTTTACTTATTTCATTAATGCATTGATAACATTTTTGTATTGACAGAAGTATTTAATGAGTATTTAACTCAAAGTACTTTGGCTGCGGTCTTATTAAAACAAAGTAATAAAAAATTCAGAATGGAATTGCAATTATTAAAACATATATTACATTTTAATCACAGGTAAAATATTGACATTTTCACGGAGTTCTGGAAGGCGTAAGTGTCAGAATGTCAAAATACCGTATTTTGTCATCTTCAGTCAGGAAAAAAGCACATTGAAATATTCATGAATTGAAATATTTACTGTACATTTGCTGGCATTTCAAGTTGACTCAGAATGAAACAGTATTCCATTCATTGTCTTCAAGGAAGTGGAGTTCAAGGAGTGTCATGTCCCCATTCTCTGCATTATCTAGTAAAACTGTATTTCTTAAAATGCATCACACAAGTATTTCAAAGGGTATTACCCATTGCAAGTTTCATCAGTTGCATCCTGCAGATAATAGCACTGGTTCTGTTCCCAGGGATGAATTTGGCATTGCATCTTTTATAGTGTTTGCAGTGAACCAAGAACCATTGTGACTGACTTAAGCAAATGTCATCTTGATTTGGAAAGATGTTTTTGTCCTTAGTGGAGAAACGCAACATTTCAGAAGGCAGAATTACTTATGTGTTGCTCCTCAAGCCTCACTTCTCATAGTGTGTTCAAATTACAATGTTCTGCTAATGGCAAAGCAGATAATGATTGTGATCATCCTTAGAGGACATATGAAAAAGGCTGCATCTTATGTTTGTTATTCTGTCTTTTCCACTGCACCACCTCCTCTGTCTCAGACATCATCTATGTTTGATTAAGGTAGTCAAGTCAATGACTCAATTTTGTTATGACTTTATTAAGGGCTATGTGCATAATATAAACATGTTGTATTTACTACTAATCATCATTCATCAAGTTGTTATTTTTTCAGAGGCATAAACACTTGGATTAACTTGAACAAGGCTGGATTCTACATAGTATAAGTGAAGGAGAGCTAATGATACCTCTTGTTTTCAGTTTTTATGGAAGTTCTTACTTTGTTTTAATTTTAAGTCATGAACAGGGAAGAATGCTTGGAGCAGCTGTTTCCAAAATAATACACTTTAGAGATGATTGTTAAGTAAGTATTTGTATTATGTTTAAAAGCCTTGAAGATACTGCATAGTTCCTTACTGCATTATTTAGTCTTTCAGCCCAAATCACTTAAAACATTTTTATACTGTTTCCTAAATCAGTCAACAACAAACATATGGAGGGAACAAGATGATTACTGAGAATCTGGGAATGAAAGTGTATCCGTACATAGCAGAATGGGAAAGAAAAAGATTAGTAGGGTAGTTCTAGGGACAAGGAATAATCTGCAAGGTAATGACAGAACAATATTCTGGCTATGAGATAGATACCTTGGGTAAGTGCTGAAAACCTGATCAGATCACCTTGGTCTAAACTGGTCCACAGTCAATTTTAGAGAAAGTAAAGTCTTCTTGGTAAAGAAGAAAGGGACCATTTCACCAATTAAATTTTTTGTTTCTATGGTTTCTGAGACTTCATTGATGCCAGACATGGACCATATAATATGTCTGTCTACAAGATACAGGATTTGCTCCTAACTGTTCACTATGACATGCTTTAAAACAGAACAAGTGGCATGGCAAATTCACCTCATATAGCTTGTGAAAGACATGTTCAGTTAGAGTACCCAAGGTGACTAGACTGTGGACCAAACTCTGTTTTCTAAGCACTATGACTTGAGGGAGATGGAACATGAGGAATGGTTATGTACTCCCCTTCAGAGAGACAAGGTCAAGCACTGGAGTATATCCTGGGGTTCCTTCTCTGCCTTAGACGGACCCCTGCAGCAGGGAAAACACTTGTCTTTGTCCTGTGCCCCATCATAGCATGGATGAGCATAGAATTTATTTGTGGCCTTTTCTTGTGAGGTGGCAGCTTGAGTGGATTTGAGGAAAAGCCATTATGTAACCCTCTATTATTTGGTATTTCAAGGGAAGATAAGTAAAGTAAGTTGTTTGGGTAAGCACAGTGTTACTGCTTTACATTATTACAGCCTAGCTGTTCTACACCTATTAATGGAAAATGAAGACTGTATAGATGTACTGTGACTTTTGCGCCTGTCAGAGCTGTGGACAGTCTATGTTTGCTAGGGAGTGGTGACACAACTCTGTCGACTGTATGTACTGCTGTGGTCATTGACGAAGGAATAATCTTTTTGCAGTAATTTTCACATTACCTTCTGATAAGTTGTTGACCTGCAGTGTCCCTGGGTAACAGCCTGATTAGTGCCAGCCTAGAGTTCAACTTGAAATACAGGCGTACACACAGCTTACTTTTGTTAGACTTTACTAAGTGTATTTGTCCACTTCATTTCTTAGTACAGCTGGTTTCAATCAATTGTAACTCCTGTAAAAATTCCAGCCTGGCAGTTTCACAGACACTTTCTGTCTGTCCAAAAAGCTGTAACAACAGGACTACCCCAATCTAGACTACCTGAACTGTGCAAGCCCCATCTGATGAGGCTATGAATAGCGATGAGTCAGTCCCTATCACCTCTTTTTGCTTTATCTGCTTATCATTTATCTTTCCCAGATGTGGTATAACAGACAAAAAAAAAGTGAAGTAAAGGACAAAAGGAGTATATTAAAAATATAATCAGGAAATGTGCTGCATATTCTATTTTCGGTCTTCCTTATATTTCTTTCTTTCAGAAGAATGAAGCAAAGTAATGAATCTGCCCCTCCCTCATTGTGTCTAGCCCACTCATTTGAATGGATCAAAGCAGAGACATAATGTTGTATTGTCTGCTCAGCTATCCACTGTCTGCTCATATATCCCCTCCCCTAGCTACTGCAGTCTCATCTGTTCACATTCATACTGAATGTTCAAAATATTGTGGTGTTGCAATTTACTTTTTAGTTTAGAGAACAATGTAAAGGGAACATGGCCATGCAGTGTGTAGCTGTTGTTACCAACTGGTTTGCTACATTCTGTTTCAGGAATACCCTGAAAAGGTGACTATCTGGCCACCTGTATCCTCACAGTACCATTAAAATGGTCATGGCATACTTGTAAATAGACATATATATCCCTGGAAAAGATATTGGTGACTGGATAGGCCTGAGTCCAAATAGCTTAGGCATTAATAATTCTTTTTAATATAGTTTTAACTGTATTGTTTAGCTATTAATATAGATTTATGTAATAGGGTCTGATATTATTTTGTCCTTACTGTTTAAACATAGACGATTCAGGCAATTACTTCCTCTGTGCTACAATCTATACGCAGTATATTGACAATTACATACTAATTTGTGCTGCTACCCTTATACCAATACAATTTTTAAAAAAGCACAGGGTAAATAATGCGTATTTATTTTATTATATATAACTTAGGTATATAAATTTATCATCTTATTCATGTTTGCATCCATTTGACATATAAAAACATCTGAGCATTTCAGTTTACCAGTGCAGAATGTGTATTATGAAACTGTTCAGTAATGTGTTCCATAAAAGTTTTCAGACTCTTACAATAAAAAAATAACAGTAGCATATATCTTTGTTCAGAAAGTCCCAGTTGAAGAGACAATTTGGTTTAGAACTGGTTATGAACGAAGTAAAAAAGAAAAAAGTATTGGTTGAATAGGTCAACATAAAAAATATCACTGGCATCTCACAAGCAGAAGAAAATGCTGAACCAGTCAAAGAAATAATTATTTAATTGGCTTAATTTTAGGAGGAAAATTTGTACACAGTAGCTGCTGTTATGAATGGTGAATATCTCAGAAGCCTAGCTCAAGGTCCCTGAATCAATATGCACAAACCCCAGAAAACTAGGACAGTCTGACAAAGATGTCTCCATCCTTTGTGAGGTTCAAGCATGAGATGTGGCAGCCACAAAACTAATTTGTTGAGACATCAGGAAGGACAGCAAATGTTAGCAACCAGTGTATCTTCTTCCTCATGAGCAATGACAGATGAGAATCATACTGAATGCCTGCTTTTGGTTTTGTCCCCAAACTTTGTTCTTTCATCTAATATTTTGCAGTCTTCCTGAACATTGCTGAATAGACAGGATTTGTTCTGTTTCTATATTTTGCCATTGAAATAATGACTAGAAGAAAGACTCATGAGATTGCTGTCTGTATTATAAGAACAAAGAAAAAAATAGCAAGTGATTGTCTGAGAAAGTTTACACTCTACACCCACAATTCTTGTCTTCTCCCTTGTCATCCAAGTGCTCAAGATCATTGTCCTGAGGCACATTTCTATCTCTCCCTCTCCTTTTCTGTTGCAGAAACTTTTACTTTTGACCATGGAGCTTTTGAGACACCAGTTGTTTTGTTTTTTTTATATCCCACCTGAAATTTTCTGTATTACACCTGGCACTGTTCGTCACATGACATATATATCAGAACCTAAGGAAGAATAGCTAATTGCATGAAAAATAAGATTCTTCAGCCAGTATTAAAAAGCTACTTCACTGACCACTAGAAGGAAGGAAGTGAGATTTGCACATAAGGATTTCTAAATTGTAAGCAAACATGAGTATGAGCAATGAGGAAATTCCAGTTACCAAAATTACAAATACTTTCAGATTTCTGAAATACTCTAGAATACTACAGTACCAGCGTCATGTTCTCATGGAAAAGTGTGAGAAGTAAGCTGCAACATGAAAAACTAACTAGTGTTTTTATTTAGAAACTTAATAAGAGAAGAACTATTAAAATAAGGTACAGGGAAACACACTGCTTTGTCCACTCTGGCAGCTTACCACGCTCAGAAAAT
Source organism: Chaetura pelagica (assembly GCF_000747805.2). Classification (NCBI taxonomy): domain Eukaryota; kingdom Metazoa; phylum Chordata; class Aves; order Apodiformes; family Apodidae; genus Chaetura; species Chaetura pelagica. Next base: position 9,214,526 of record NW_009970724.1, read on the forward strand.
AAGTATCTTTGTATTTAATTTTAAGCAAAAGCTTTAAGGCATTCCACAGTAACAAGAACTGAAACACGGAGTACAGCTGGTTAATAAACATTTTAAAAAATTGCAGCTACTACTTCCCATAGATCTGATTAGGTGCCATTTAACAGGCTACATCCATGACTTGTATTGTTAAATAGTGGCTGAAACACTGTTTATTTTGGACCCCAATATTTGTTGCATAACCCTCTTATATGAAGAGTGACAAGTAAAGCAGACCACACTTGTTAAAATTCCTTGGATTATAGCTATTGTCCTTTTCAAAGCATCAGATATGCATACAATTTATACTTCTCTGGGACTGTGTCTTACTGAGAACAGCAATTCTGTTGGGAGATGGCACACAAAACCATTGGTTTATTAATGATTTTCCAAGAAAATTAAAGGAAGTTTGGCTCCAGCTGTGACTTCCAGCGATGTAAATGTTGAAGCTTCTATGCAGATAGCTGAATCCCGTGGGGAAACATATCACAGTTGAATGTTTCAATTCAGATTACATTATCTAAAATAAATATATTTGGTTTTGATGCCTATTTTCCTCGTAAAAAAAGCGTATTTGAGGTTTTTTTATCCTATCAGCTGGGTATAATTAAATAGATGTACACTGGCCACTAATTTTAGAACTTGAACACTCTTAATACATGAGTAATATTGAAGTTATAACTTACATGCAATATACATATTTTTATCCTTACACTGAGTATGGTCCATAGCAAACCATGCTTGGATTAAAATAATGAACAAAGCTGTTTGTGGAAAAGAAACCTTGCTTTTTATATATAGATCTGAGAGTGCCTTATGAGAGTAGATAAACACAGCTGCTGCCAGCTTAACAAACAAGAGGCACAACTCAGATACAGAAGATAATTGCTTTACAACAGTGAGTGAGGCACAGAAGGGAAAAACTATATGAAGGACAGATCCCTATATATAACCCAAATCATATACAATTTTTTTTCCCCCGTAAGAACAAGCAAATTAATTACTACAAACAAGTAACTGGGGACACCCTGTGAGAGCAAGTTGATGTTATGTCCTGGTACGCCTCAAAATACTCTCAGCAATAGCTCAGAGACTACTACCTGACCTACCGGTTTCTTTGAGTTCAAAGAAAAGCCAGAAACAGAGTAGAATAATTTTTTGCCCTGGTTCTCATAGAAAACTTAGATACACAAAAAAATTAAAATTTTAAATAATTTTTATTATGGCAAGTTATTTTTTTTTTAACCAAGTATTGCCATAAAGCTGGATTATGACTAGCTGCATATTTGAGTATTTAAATACAGAAATTTGAAGCATAAAGTTAAAATGTCTTCAGTGTGAAGAGTGGTAAACTATGAATAAAGGTTTGCATGATTGTCCCATAGATGTTTTGTCTTATTACTAGAAATACCATTTACTGGTAGACAGGAAGGACCATGGGAACTCCCAGACATATGCACATCCTTTGGGTGTTATACACATTACTAGTTAGTGTTATCAGCTGCATTATGTTGTGCAAACAAGTTACATGAACAGGAAATTGTTATACTGCCATTGCTCAGACTACTTCATATTTTAGTCACTAGAAAGAGGGTCAATATTTCAAAATATCTTTCCATTATTAAACACGCAATGATTGCTGCAAAATGTTTCCTCAAATAGCTGCTCAGTGATATATTTTTACTCTTCATCAGGTTTTTGTATCATCCATTATCTAATAGTTTACTCCACTGTAATGATAACCAGTACTAGAAAAAATGTAGCTCTTGTAGGAACAACTAATAGAATAACTCTTTATTGCAGTAATATTATCAAAGTACACTAGCTATCCCATAACTTTATGGAGAATGTGGTGGACTAGAAATACAGTTATCCTGCTATTTAGCCACAATGGCTGAGCAACACTCTTTGGTTTATGTGCAAAGATTTAAAGAATCTAGACATTTTTGTACACTTTTCTTTATGTAGGTCTCAATGTTTACCACAACAGTAATACAGTATCTCATTTTACCTAACACCACAGAAATATTTTACATAACAGCATTGCTTATAAGCTGCATTAGGATTGTGCATTAAGCATTCTGACCAGAGTGATGGGTTGTCATTGCAGAAGCAGTGTTAATACTTGAAGTCTTAGAAGAATGCAGTTCTTACATCTAATCTTAGAAATGGAACAAAATTAACTTTAGTGACGTTCTACAAATAACGAATATTGGTCATTCTGCTATTAGAGGAAAACTTTTTTTTTCACTTTAAATTATTAAAGGAAACATTGACACAAAGTGAATAAAATTTGTATGAAATTACATACTGACACCTCAAGTACCAGGATGCAAATGAATGGAACGCTGAAATAAAGTAGGGCTGGCCAATGACATGGAGCTGTGAGGCTTCTGTTTCTGGAACTCAGATGCTCTAAATAGCTGAACTTCATGCTTATGTGCAGGTAAGATCTTATGATAGTCTGATATAACAAGTAACAATATTCTACATGTTTTCGGATAACAGGGGAAATTAAAATGTAATGGAAAAGATTTCAAGGTTCCTCTCTCTAAAACAGTAGCATAAAGTGTTGTATTCCAGGAATTCTTAAGTTGGTTTTATTTCTGTAGCTAGTCTATATTTAATTAGCATTTGCAGACCTGGACCACTGTTCTTAGCAAATATTTCAGCTGTTGGACATTTATCCTGTACATAGATGTGCTTATAAGGATGCCTATGGAAGTCTTATGAGTTAGAGCTACTCATCTGAGAGAGTTTCTCGTATGTCACCTTGGTGCTGATTCAGTATAAATTTAATGAAGATGAATAAACTGTTTTACGTAACTCATGCCACCGCATATTCTGTAACGCTGCCAATGACTGCTGGTTCCATGGCTGCATTCCACTTTCTGTTGGTTTTCTTCTCATGAGTAATTAAGGTGAAACTTTAATTGAGCAGTCTCTGTAAAAACAAGAAGGTAAACCAAAGATAGTATAAAGAATAGGTCAGACAAATACTAGACATCTTGCAGGCCATTATCTGACTCAACATGACTAGCCACCTACAGATGTTTTAAGCTTGCTGTTTAAACATCAGTGTTTATAGAGCAGATTGTTGATTCTTTGGCAGGGAAGCCCTATGGGCTCTAGGCAAGTACATAGTCACCCTTCCTCCTGCTAATAACAGACTGACCAAAGCTGGATGTTCAGTAATCCCTTTTCAAGCAATGAAGATGCCATGGTTTTGAGTCTTAACATGCATTGCTGTAGAACGTTGGATCTTGTCCAGGTTTATAAAATTACACAGAAACACATTATTCCACACGAAGAGCTTTGTCCTGGAACCCCTGACTAAAGTAATTATTTTTTTTGTATGCAGAGTAACTGCAGTAATAGGTTACCCTGTGCAGTGAATAAGATGAAGTCTACAAATAACCTACTAACTTGAGCAGATTCTCTGCTGGCTGCCTGTGGTTGTGGTTGGAAGCATTAGGTTTTTATAGACTTGATGGTCTAATGCTTTCCCTATATAAAATCAGTGTTATTAATAAGAGAGAAATTGGAAAATACAGGCTGCTGTACAAGTGTCACTATACAGTAACAGGTTTTGTTTTAAGAAGACAACTATAAAATACAGATAGAATTGTACATGCTTTTAAACCTCCATGCAGCAAAAAAACATTAAATTAGTCTTAGTCACTTGAGAAACTGGTAAAAAGTAGTTCCCCCAAAGTCCAAAACTAAAAGCGACAAGGAAATTACACTTAAGCCACTTAGAAGATACTGTAAACAGAGTGATCCCTTATTCATGGGCTTTTCATCTGGAGCTCACAACCCTTCTGCTGTAGGCAAGACTGGCTGACAAAACTGCCAGAGAGTGACATCAGATGGGGAAATCTCCGATGGTAGCAGCAGCAGTTCCTTGTGCAGACACAGCACTTCTAGAAGGTCCTGCAGTCTAAGCTGTCCATCTAGATTTGACGTGATTATTTTTAATTGGCAAACATTCAATACCTGAATCCATTAATATAAATTGTCCTTACAAGGCCTAATTTGAAGGATCTTGTGCTGACACAAAAGATTTTCCTCCCTAGTAATGAAACTGTTGCTTATCTCAGTGTTGATAAAACCCACATTGCCCTGGTCCCCACCCAGTTGATGAAAACCTCTCTCATCCTTTTGAGAGACTTTACTGTGTAGATCACAGATATCTCTACAGACTCCATGTGGTTCAGCTTGATGCCTTTTATTAGATGCCTATTAGATTTGGGGTTATCCTAGGTTATTCTGTTTTCTTTGTAATTTTCAATACTGCCTTCCATCCTTCCTTCCATTTGCATAATTTACAGAACAAGCCACCCTTCTCCAACCTTACAAATTCACATCTTTCAGTTTTATTTTTCTTTGAAACACAAGCAATACCCTTCCATGGCTCTTTGGAGTGTTGTGAAGAGTAATAATGTTACTTCTCTGCTCACTGTTTTGATGCACTCAGATGTACTGGCATGTCTACTCTTTGGACCGGAAAGGGACCATAACAGTCCAAAATAACAGAAGTAGTTCCAGTTCAAGCTCTTTTTTTTTTTTTTTTTTTTTAAATCTCATGCTACTGATACTATTTGCCAGTCAGAATGCATTGTAGTTCTGATGTTCCACAATGCACAGCTCTAGTGCCATTTCTTGTCTGAGTTGGTATAGAAAATACTAAATCCTGAAACACTGATCCTGTTGATTCATTATAAAACCTTGAAATGAGTCAGCACTAAAGTTATTACCAGATTCAGCTCAGCAAACACACAAAACACTTTCCTAGGGTCAGACTGTTCTCTAGCTTGTGTATTGAGAGGCATGAAAGGGCTCTTTGTGCCGATCTCTGCTCCTGTGAAGTGTGGCATTATACTCCTTCCTTGAATGATTCACACAGTTGATAAATCACAGCAGTGGTGGTCATTAGCAGTAGTAAGCAAAAGCTATATAGCTGGGCTATAAGGTGCACACACTCTGTTCTTCTAGATTCCTAGATAATCAACTCAGTAATCACTATTCTGAAATTTAAAAAAAAAAGAGCTCCTGAATGCACTGGAGATACCCAGAAGATGATGAGATTTTTGGTCATTGAAAACTGGAAATAAATGGCTTATTAATTGGTTATTAACTTGCTAAATTCAAGTTACTTGTGAGGTTAACTTTCCAGCTGCAAGTATGTTATCAGGTGGGATTTTCTAGATGAGGAAATAGAAAATCTAACATGGAACAATCATAAAGACACTAAGTCAAGTCATCAAAAGGATTGGATATCCCTAGTAAGACCAACCTCTGGCAGCTGATCCAGTGGGGTAGCTGACAGCACTAGCAGGTTGAAACCTGGTGGGGTGATATGAGTTGTTAGGCCAGATTGTGACAGAGCACAATGTGGATGTTTACTGTTAGCAGAGGAAAGGTGATACTCTGTGAAAGGGAGTGGCAGCAGACCTAGATTCCATTGCTCATTTCCCACAGTCTTAATCTTTTATGTACCTTCAGGACTTGCACTACTGCTTACTTAATCCCCACACAACTGTCGTGCTTCTCTACCCTCTTCTACCCTAGCCAGTTGTATACCTCTATATAACAATGCTGACCTGAACTCTCATCCTTAACTCTTCAGTTCCTTCTTTGTTCAACTTTCACATTCCTTTTCCAGCCATTTCCTCCTGGCTCTCAGCCTCATTCACTTCCAGTCCTACCCTTCTCTCAAATCCTACACGGTATCCCTCTCCAGCCACTCCTCTGTCCTTGCCCTCTGTGGCTGCCATTTCCCTACTGTCATCGTCTGGTTTTCAGTCAGTCACAGATACTGTAGCTTAACATAGTGGCTCACTGTGTACAGCATTAAGATAAATGTTTTAATGATCCTTTCTGTTACTGACCATTTTGAATCTCCTAATCCTTCTGAGAGCTCCTAGGCCCTGCTTTCCTTATTAACCAAGATATTTCTTATCAACTCTAAGAAGCTATTTAACAGTAACAGCCATTTCTCCTTTTGTTTTTTTCTCTACATTTATCTCAGCGTCCTTCTTTGGCAATCATGCCTGACCACCATCAGGATAATTACTGAGGCACAGGCAAAGCAGTGGAGTATGTGGCAGGTCAGAAGCACATTTCAGGGTAGTCCAAACTGTCTCAGGCAGACTAAGGTGTACACCATGCAGTCTTCAGATTCCTTAGTTACGAAGTTCAGCATGTTGACTGCGTATACACTGTGATTTATCAAAGTGATTAGGGCAAATGTGGATGAAATAAGAAAAAGCAGAGAGCACTTCTTTCTCCTTGACCATTAAAAATCTCTGATCTGAATTGTGTAAAAGTATTTCTCTACTACTACCTGAAAAAGGAATACCATAATGACTGATGCTCTAATTTCATTCTTAGAAATGACTGAATAATTCGTGCCGAAGTTGTTCAGAAGTTTTCAGCACCTGCCATGAGAAATTTCAGACTGATTCAAGTGAAGCAAGGTCATAAACATTAGGTCTTAGAGTGGAAGCTGTCAGAAAACCGGACTAGCAACTTGAACATTAGGAATTGGTGGCATTGCACTCACTCTCTGGGTTTTTGCCTACTTGCTAAGCAAGTGTATATGAGGAAGATCATTTGAGAGTAATGGAAATTATGCTTAGCTGCACCATCTATAATTAGGCAGAAAATGTTTGCTTTCAGGTTTAATTTCTCAGTTGCTTTGTTATGCCATTAAAGTAATTAGTCTTTGTTTTTTGTCTGACCCAGAAGGAGATACAGGTAGGGGTAGTCATCTTCCCTAACCTGTCTAGCAGGGAACTGTCATACTTTCATTTAAGAGCTTCCTCTCTCAACCCACAATCCTGCCCCAGTTATAACCATGTAAGTTTCTTGGTAGGGAAGTTGAGCCTTAAGTGCAGGATTCATTGAATAAACAACACACTCTAAAAATATTAAGAACCTTGTGATTAAAGCAGAGGCTTGGAGTCAGGAAGCTTGAGTTTATGTCTGGTTTTCTTCTATGTACTCTGGGTGACTTTGTGAAAAATGGTTGAATCAAAACCAGAGAAAAATGCCCATAAGTTTTCATTGCTGCAATAGTTCTGTTGCTGATGCTGATAACATGTCTAAAGATGAATAATGTAAAAAAAGCCCTTTAAAATATGAGTAGTCTTGAAAATGTAAATGTTAATATCCCTTCTCACAGTTGCCCCACCACAACACACCAAGCAGGTTGAATGGTTACTCTATAATTCACAGTTAAATCACTGTGAGGTCCTGGGTACTTCAGGGATTTAGATATTTTTTCCATATACAAGAAACATTACATACTTAAGAGAACAGTGAAGACTCACAAGTGAATGTGGACCCTCATAGAAATCTCCCAGGAAAGTGGCTATAATGGATACAAGATTTAGATTAAGCATACAATAAAGTAAGCAGCATCTTGTGCAGGTAGAACAGGTGATTGAGAGCAAAGGTTCCAACATGGGATTCTCACCAAAGAGGGAGCACAAACCAGTGTTCTTATAAAATCAAAACTGTTCTGTAATCCAATTCTTTTTCCAGAACTCTTTTAAAATCTCATTTCTATTTCAGGTTAAACTGGACCAAACCTGCAAAATGTCAATTCTAAAACTCCCTGCTCCTCACTGACTGCTTGAACTACTCAGCTGCAGAACCAGACTCCTTCCTGTGAAAGTGGTACGATAGAAAGTTTAAACTTGATCTTGGCAATTTGGGCACAAATAACCAGCAAAGGTTTTTGATATTACATTTTGGCTGTGGATGTTTAAATCTTTTATCCGATCTGAGTCTTGCTTCCTGATATTTTCTTCAACTATAACATAAAAATCTTCATTTGTTAATACTAGCTAACCATAGCATAAGCCTCTTCCCACCGACCTCAACTGCTGGGTTGGAGCTCTAAACAAGGAGCAGAGCACCACCTAGTGACACGCGATAAAGAGAGTACGTTTTATTTACGTTTGAAGTTCAGAAAAAAATATATATCCAAAACCAATTACTACAATTAAAATATTTAATTTACAAGCTAAAAAATATCATATTCTAATCCTGAGTTATTTGCTATCAAGTAGAAGATAACTTTTCCTAGGTTGGTAAAAATAATACAAGAATTATGATATATATTGCTCAGTAAAAGCAGGCCTTACTCCTGTTTCCAGCACTTTTGCATGAACTTCAGTTGCTTGGAATCTGGATTTTATTACAAGCATTTGTTCCACTTGCTCTTTTCCTTTACCCTCAATAATGATGTAACACAAAGCTTAGGGAGAATAATTCAAAAATGACCAGATCAACTATCAAAACTAATAATAGCATATGATGACAGCAAGCCATCAAATTCTAATATTGGCCTTCATCATTGGCATTGATCTTTTAGAATGAGTTTTCTTAAACAGATAATGAGGTTATTCCTTGTGTCTAGGTTTAAAATTACTCATCGTTTTGGTTATTTTTCTTTATATAATGAAACCACTAAACTTCTCTTGTAGAAAAAGTTAAGTTTCACATTAAATTTCACCTTTGTATTTGAAGGGAAGATTCTTTAAACATATTTTTTTAAGTGCAATAGAACAAAGTGAAGGAAAATTTATTTTCTCTATGTAGGTTTTATAGACACAAAATTACTTATGCAACATGTATTAAATTCTAGAGTTTTATTCTAAATGTCACACAAATTATGAAAACCCTTAATAAAATGATGAATAAAGACCATTAAAAGGTGATACAGAATTGTGAATCAGCTGGAAACTAAATTTTGTTTAGTAAGTCCTTTGTAAGACACCGAGTTTTCAGAAATATTTCCTGTTATGTTCTCTCAGCAACTTCTTCGTGCAAGGGAGGTAATTTTAAGCTAAAATTTTACCAAGTTCTGTTAAATCAGTTGAGAAAAGTCAATTTTGAAAACATTGCACTAGTGAACTTTTTGGGAAAATGTATTTAATTCCATTTACCTTATAAGGAGTCTGAAATATTCTGGGGCAGAAGTTAATTCTTGTTTAAAAAAACCTCAGTTTCTGTTATTACCAATTTACTTCTATCTATTTTAGTTTGTCAATGAAGTTAAATTCTGCATTTTCACTCAAGAACTGGAAAAATGTATTTTTTCTAAGCAAAACCAGCCTAACACTGTCTCCTGTACAAGATGGACTGATTCTTATGTAGCTTTCCAAAACGCCTTCAATTTAATTCAATTTTGTTGCGTTTTCAGATGTTGTGTTACTTCCTAAAGAGGACATTTTTCCCACTGACTAGCAGGAAGGGAACAAAACCATACTTTTAATATCTTCTCAATCCGTAACACTATATTTGTGCAGATTATTGACCTGAATTTAGTGAACATATACATAAAAAGACAATAGGGACAGCACTGAGAAAACAGGTTATTATGAGTGGCTGATGATTTCTGCATTTATTGGTCATTCAAGTTACTAGCCCTGATCTAATTTGGTGTGGTTATCCCTGGGCATGAGAGGTAATTATGGTCTAACATAGCATGTCAGTATAATTTAATTGTACGAACAACAAGCATACAGAAGCTGAACAGGATCCATGACGGACTGACTGTTGTTAATACCTCCAGACTAACCAAACGGTGTCAGTATCATTGGCTTTACACAATGAAACAGCCCACATTTTGTACCAGCAGTAACAAATCTAGAGTTATTCCCATAAATAAACTAAATGACGGTGAAAAAGAAACCTTCCACTCTGGCCAGTGCCCGTTTGTAAACTTGCTGCTGTGAAGGAGCTGCAGGATCACCCCGTCCTCCTCCCCGCGCACCACTGCTGGGAGCAGCGTCTCCGAGCACTGCCCACCCCAGCCGAGGCAGCGCGTCCGGCTGCCCGAGGGCCGTAATTCCTCTAGAGTAGGACGGGCGAGCTGTGCCTACGCTCCGTCTGAGCGCCTGCCGTCCCTTGGCCCGAGCGGCAG
>NW_009970724.1:9224494-9270957 GCF_000747805.2 Chaetura pelagica
CGCCCCGCGGCGGCCACGGCGGACTCTGGTGCCGCCCCTCTGCGATCGTCGCCCCAGCACGGCCGCTGAACCGGCTGCGCCCCAGGCCCGCCTGCCGCCCGGCGGCGCAGCCCGCCCCGGCCCTGCCCGGCAACCCGGAGCATGGAGCGGTGCGGGAACCGGCAGCAGGTGAGCGCCGCAGCGAGGCCCGGGGCAGCAGCAGGGGGCGGGAGAAGAAGGCCGAGGCCCCGACGGTGTAGAGCGCTGTGTGCGGTGGGGGACAGGCCTGTCCGGGCGGTGCGGGGCTGCAGAGGGTGCGATGGCAGCGACCTTGCTATGGGCGAGCTACGCAAGCCGGGTGCTTGGCATTTTAAGTGGAAGGTTACACTCTTGCAGAAATTTCAGACGCTTGAAACTTGTTTTTCATTTCACAGAAGTTTGTTGTCTTTTCTTTTCTTTTCTTTTCTTTTCTTTTCTTTTCTTTTCTTTTCTTTTCTTCTCTTTTCTTTTCTTTCTTTGTTTCATTTTAGGATGTGGAATATAGTGTTTCTGAGCTAAGGGAATGGAGACCAGTCATTTACAGAAAGTGCACAGACATTCCTTGGTTGCTCCTCTTCTTTCTTTTCTGGGCTGGTTTGGTAAGCATGCTTTTTTTGCTAAAGAAAAATCAGATGCAAGGTAAATGGCATTCTGAACAGTGGGATACTAAATCTAAACTGAAATTATCATGGTCACAGGATTGTACTGGGACAGAACTGACCTTTGGGACACCACAGTGCTCTGTCTGTTACACAGACTTTTAAAGTTCTAACTATATGCTTTAAGTGCTGTGTGTGCACACATCTGGGTTATTTAGAATTAGATTTTTTGCAAATTAGTCCAGGGCTAATTTACAGAATAGTAATTCTTTTCTTTTCTTTTTTTCTTTTTTCTTCTCTTTTCTTCTCTTTCTTTGTTTCATTTTAGGATGTGGAATATAGTGTTTCTGAGCTAAGGGAATGGAGACCAGTCATTTACAGAAAGTGCACAGACATTCCTTGGTTGCTCCTCTTCTTTCTTTTCTGGGCTGGTTTGGTAAGCATGCTTTTTTTGCTAAAGAAAAATCAGATGCAAGGTAAATGGCATTCTGAACAGTGGGATACTAAATCTAAACTGAAATTATCATGGTCACAGGATTGTACTGGGACAGAACTGACCTTTGGGACACCACAGTGCTCTGTCTGTTACACAGACTTTTAAAGTTCTAACTATATGCTTTAAGTGCTGTGTGTGCACACATCTGGGTTATTTAGAATTAGATTTTTTGCAAATTAGTCCAGGGCTAATTTACAGAATAGTAACTTTTAAAATAAATAATTTAAACAAGAGTCCTAAACTCTTATTTCTATTTACCTCATCTCTTGTAGTCTTGTTATCTTGCAACATGACTGATGGATGTTTTATCAAGTTACTGTGTCCCGTGCTTAGAACAGCATTCAAGCTTTTGGGAACAGGGCTCCTTAAGTATGAATGATTTTTTTCATTATATGCCTGCAGCTACTCAGCATTCTGATGATGAATACACTATTAATAATTTTTCAATTAAATTCCTAATAACTCTTTTCCTGGAAGCTAATGCAGAAGAATATTTACACATTTTGAACACTGCATAAACTGAAGCTGAACTTTGTGAACGCGATAGGGTTTTTTACATGCTCTCTTATGCTTAGTGCTTTGGTCAGTGGAAGAAATACCAAAAATTAAACCTGTCAAAGGGTGAGGATTTGGGATGTTTGTTTTGTCTCACTGTTTTTAGTGTTCAGCTTCTGTGAAACAGCTTAATGCATACATGCGTTTCTTTTCTTTCATTTGGTCTTCTTTTTAGAACATTAAAAACTTTTTCTGACAGTGATTTGTTCACATAGTGAAAAAGAATTGCAACCAGCTCTGTGGAAATTCACAACACTGGCATGTATAGACACACTCCTCCAGCAGTCATGCAGCCATCTATTACTTAACAATATTTATGGCTTGGATCCAGCATGCTGTACTTAAAAATAAAAATCACATGCACACAGTATTTGCCATACTTATGGCAATAGACCTGTGACATCCATCTTTAGAAGAAATGCCAGATTTTTTTTCTGGCATATTTCAGATTGAGTAACAATACTAGCTAATTTCTCCCTTTTCTTCTGAGTGCAATTCCATTATTAACAAATATTTGCTGTGCAAATAAACGGGATCTGAAAATATTCTGTTATTGTAACAAACATCACATATATAAGTAGTGTGTCAGCTTTAATTGTGAAGTCTCTACGAAGTTTTCCATATTGATTTGGCATTAACATGCAGTCATAATTTAAGAAAAAAGTAATTAACTAGACTGCAAACATCAGGAAAAAGGGGACTACACTGAGGACAAAGGATGGATGTGCTTATATATGTTTGTGTATGAGACTCAGTTTTTTCCCAAGATCTCATCTTTAGTCGTAAGTTTTAAAAGCAGGATAACAAATAAAGGCTCTAAACCCTTTAAGAAAGCAGTTGAGCTATATCTGGTACGTACAATCTGTCTCTAGCACAGCTGGTATTCAGCAAAGTAGTAGTGGTTAATGTGGGACTGAGAAAACTTGCTGCTGCCAGCAGTTGGCATGTAGCCACAGAACTCAGTGTATTGTCCTTGGTGTGTGTGAAATGTGGTTTTCACCCCAGGGGTCAGAGGAGATGATTGAATCACTGATTTCTTCAATAGCTGGAGTCCTGTAAATAAGCCTTTGGTTAAAGTTGTGCTCAGGACTTCACTGACTTCCTAGAAGAAGAATTACTCCTTCTTGGCACTTGGAAAGGTTCTAATCAAGGAGCATTTTGGCCCTCATGAGGTACATGAGCGAAGTTTAAGCTGTACTCCTAGGCAAGGTGTCTTATACCGACTGAAGGTTGCTGCTCTCCAGCCAACACTGGTGCTTAGCTGTCCCTTGGACTTACAGGGAGCTGATTTGCTGGGATCTAAGTCTACAGTGTGGCACTCTTCTGGTTTTCACATGTGTTTAGGAAATATCTTCTTGAAATTTCAGGTAACTTGACTTTTAATTCTACTGTATCTGTTTAAAATGTACTTCTGATTAAACTCACTAGCAGCTGCAAGGGCTCAGCATTTAAGCAGATATGTTGCCCAGGTGTGTCTTGAAGGACACCCTGAAAAAGGAGAAGCACTGAGCACAAGTGAAAAATTAGCCTTTGTGTGACCTTGCCTAGTGACGCACAGGAACTTGGGTAGAGGCAGTGTTTAGCACCTTACTACTGCTTTCCTATTCTTTTAATCAAGACCCTTATCTTTCTTCTCCTGTCATACTCTGCTTAATGTATATATTTTCAACAATAGACGAGGGAAAGCTCTAGGGAGGGAATGGGGCTAAACTTGTCCATGTGACTTGTTCTAGCCTTCTGCAGATGGGTGAATTTTAGATTTAACTGTTTGTCTCCACAAGACAAAAATGCATGGGTTTAAAAACAGTAGTTATTGAATGGGAAGGAAAAGCTATTGTAGCATCATTTCACATTAAAAAATATTTTAACAGATGTTTATAACTGGCTATGCTGTGATGGCTGGTGCTGCAGAAAGGCTTGTGCTTGGATATGACAGCTTTGGGAATATATGTGGTAGGAAGAATACTCCTGTAAAAGGGGCACCCTTTTCTGGACAGGACATGAGTAATAAAAAGTAAGTACATCAGCTGATAACTGAATAAATATTTTTTTTTATAACTTAGTAAGATAGATCTTTTAGCTGTCGGTCATATAGATATGTATATGTACATGCTCATGTTGGTACAAAATGCTGAGTGAAAGTAGAATGTTAAGATAGAATTTGAAATTGTGCTACATTGTTATGCTTTATGCTGGCTTCTTCTAAAACAACATCTTAAATAGGACTTCAGCCAAACCAGTAATCATTCTGTATGGCAAATCTTTGTACTTAAGTTGCATGTTGCAGTTTCTAGTCATTCTGTTGACTCCCATGAACTATTCTTGTAGAATGGCACCCATCTTGGCAGCTTCTGATCCCATTTAAGAACATAAATGAATTGTAAAAATGTAGCATATTCTCAAATTGCTTCTTAACTTCTGACTTTAAACTCTTTTTTTTTTTTTTTCCATTATATGTGGAAAAAGAGTTTTATTTGCTTTGTAGTGCTTTAAAAAGATGGGGAAAAGGCTCAGAATTTAAACATATAAAAACCAGAAATCTTGTTTTTTGAAAAGAGGATCTTTTTTTCTTTCTAGGTATGTGTTCTTTCTGAATTCATGCAGCCTGGAAATGCAAAGCCTCAAAATCAGTTCAGTTTCCTTGTGCGTGTCTAGTTGTCCACAAGAGCAACTCAACTCTTTGGAAGACCTCCAGAGTTTTGCAAGGAATAATGGTGTGCAACAGGGAATATGAATATCTTGGTATATCTTTAGAACAGTTGAGCAGCTTTCAATTTGTTATTCTTATGTCTGCTACGCAAGGGAATAATTTCTTACCATTAATTTCCTGAGCAGTCCATGGCAACAGAAAATAAAATGTGTCTGCCTCGGTTTCCAGAAACATTACAGCTCTCTTATGCAAATTCAAAACTGTTGGCTAATTCCTGTACAATGCTGAGATTATCTAGCAGAAAACTGGCTGCTGAGAATTAACTAGTGTAGTTTGGTGGAGGTGCCAGTGGGTGAAGAGAATTTGCATGTTATTTGAGAAATTTGTCCAACTAGTTCTTTTAAATGTAATTAAAACTATGGTGGAATTATTAATTCCAGAGATACATAAGTGTTTTTGTCCCTTTAGACATCAAATACCTAGATTTTCTAGTCCACTGACAGGTTTAAAATTTTTTTCTGGTGTTCAAGATTGATACAAAGTCAGAAGTAGCTGTTCTGTAGAAAAGGCAGCTCCAGTTCGTTCGCATCCATCATTTAAATAAAATAACCTTTAGCCTAACCCTTATTCCCTAGGGTATGCATAAACTGCAGACCATATTAGGATTGGTGGCTATATTGATTGGAGGTCAGAGTTCTGTTGGGGGGGTTTTTTCTGGTGCTTTGTTTTGTTTCGCAAGGATTGCTATTTAAATTGACTACGTTTGTTTTAATTTCATTTTGGGGTATTTTACCATCATTTGGTATGTACAGAAAACTGTCAACACCTATGATATTATGTAAGTATCTTAAGTGTAACTGCATATAATTGCATTAAGTTCCATCCACATGCTGAAACTACTTCCGTGTTTATCTCAAGGGAGAGGGCACCTATTGCATTTTGATTGGGTTGAGTGTATCCAGCCTTTCTTTCCCAGAAGCTTTATATAATGGAGAAGAGTATTCTTAGCAAAGTACTAGGTAATATTTAGCCTGAAGCCCAGAAACTGTTACATTTCTGGAGAATATATATATATTCTGTTCTAAATCATGTAGGGCCTAGTTCTATTGAAGCTTCTGTCATTTTAGACTCTTCTGTCATCTTATTGAGTAAGTGTTTAGAGCTGAAGTGTCCCACTGTGGAACAAATAGTGTGCCTGCCCACCAGGAAGATCAGTAAATGGTAACTATAGTTAAGTCTAGAAGACAAAAGGTTCTGCAGAGGTTGTTTTAGATTTACCCAATTAACTACTTGTTATTTACATTCCCACTGGAATATCAGAGATTAATATGGCCTGCTAAGGGATCAAGGCAGAAGTGTAAACAAAACTTAAATATGTTTTTCTCTAAAATTGTAGTTAATATTAAGTTCCTTCTTTTTTTTTTTTTTTTTTTTTTTTTTTCCCTTCTTAGGTTCTTGTCTTTGCATTTACAACCTGAACATTTCCAGTTACACACTAAATCCAAAGGCAGCTGAGCTGTGTCCCGCACTGCCAGTTCCACCAAGGTAAGGATTACTGGGTACTTTAGAACACCCTTGAGTCCAAACAGCTTCTTAAGGATTGTTACTCACATTTTGTATTTGACTTGGTGTTTTACAGTCAGAATAGCTTTGCTGTATTTATTTTTGTACATGTTTCCTTATATGCTCTCATGTGCACCTGTGAAGATAACAGTGTCCTGTCCCAAACCTCTCCTATTTAGATATGAATATGTCTTTGTTGTAGTGCAGTGTTGTCAGAGTGGGACAATCAAGAAGCTTGGCGGGGAATGCCAAATAATTTAATATATAAATATTTGGTAGTGTTAACTGTACCTTACAAACATTGCTTTGCTGTGTCTTTTCAAATGCTTAAATATAATAAAAACAATGCAAAGTGTTTGTGGTCCAGAGTTCTCTGCAACAATGTCGCTAACAGCTATGTTAGTATGAGTTCAGGCTTTACATACACACGTGGGATCAAAGCAGGTGAAGCCACACCAGAATGGGAATAGGAGCTATGTGTTGATGGTGATTGAGATAGTAGTTCGTATTTTCTCCCAGGTTTATATTGAATGGATGTGCTGGTACAAGCATACTGCTGCTAAGAGTTTATTTTGCAGATGAAACATAAAACTAGCATTTGTACCTGTCCAGTCCCGTACCCAGTGCCCTGTTGTGTCAAACTCCACGTGCAAGGTGTCCTCCTGGGTGGGGAGGAGGTCTGGCGGGTTACAGATCAAACTGGCCAGCTGTGGCTGCACAGCTGTGCTGGGGATGGTTGTAGGGTACTGCAGAGAGCTTGCAAGAGAATGGTGGAAGCAGTCTCTGTGGATTAGAATTTGTCCAGTAATTAATACTTTTAACATCTTTGCTTTTAACTTTCTAGTAAATCTTTTCCATTATTTAATCGATGTGTTCCACAAAATCCTGAATGCTATTCCAAATACGCATCTGTCTTAATAAGTATGGTTAATGAAATGGATGTTTTTCACCGAATTCTGAGTGGAATATTGGCAGGAAGACATACTGTGATAGGACTGAGTTTCCTCGCACTAGGTAAGTTATAAACAAAATACGAGTAAAAATATTCAATTAAAATGTGAGGTTTCAAATGTTCATATTTACTTTATTTTTAGCTTTAAAAGTTACATTTTTCATAGCAGAGTTGTTTTTAAGAAAGTGATTTTGTTTTATCAGGAGGCATTTATTATACTGATGAAGAACAGCTATATGAAATACCAAATTCTGTGTTCCTTGATACAACCGTATGCCCTATTTAAAGGGACTCTATAAAATTGTTGATAAAAAAACCCTGGCATCAGGATGAACATTGTTACTTCAATCTCGAAGGAAAATGATGGAAAAGCAATAACTCCCCAAGTGAAATATTTCAGTTACAAAATCATTACTAGAAAGTTGTTGGTAGCTGTGTGTTTTAAATTTTAAAAAGTTGGCAGCTTTACTAAATGCTGTTGCTTTTGAAACCACCATTTAAAGATAAAGCCCAAATTCTGCAAGAACCTTAGATTTATCATTAAAGTAAATAAGAGTTAAGCTAAATGTATTCTTACACTCTTCATAAACTTACTTTGTATATTTTTCAGCCTTCTCTTTTATACTGGTTTTAGTCTTCAGATTCATTCGAAACCTTCTGGTCCATACTTTGATTGCACTGGTTGTATTTGGGTTGTTGTGTAAGTATATTTTAATATATTTTTAGCATATACTTAGTTAAATGAATAATCTCACTGAACTGAAGGAGAGGCAGCTGAACAACCAGCTATCCTTTCATGGACCTATCATGGCCATCTCTGGTAACCTTAAGTTTACCACAGCCATTTTTGAGCTGAGCCCAGCTTGCCTTTGGATGCCAAGGTCTTGCTCTGCTGTTCCAGCTGCTGAGTGTTGGGATGATTATGATTTTTATTTTTTTATAGATGCCTGGAAACAGCATTTCAGTTGGCAGATGAATGCAGTTATGAAAATGCTACTGCTTCAAAGAAAGTTTAGAGAAGTTTTGCACTGCTTACCTTAGAAAAGGAGAACTGTAGGAATATTTCCAGCCAAAGCTGAAATTATATGCCTGAGCTCTAGAATAACTGCAAGAAAACCAAACCTTCTACTGTGGTTTTACCTCAGACTGACAGACTGCTATGTGAATTTTCTCTGCTCTTGTTGATACTGTGCCTTTCTGCTACACGGCAGTGTTGCTGAGCTGAGCGTGGGTTGGGCAAAAGGGCAAGAGACTCATGAGGGAGGCCAGGCAGACGTCAGCCTGCACACAGCCGCGTGCTTCAGTCTGGGGAGTGCTGCCTGCCTTCATGCTACTCCTGTTTGCTCAGTTGTCTCAGGTGTCCTCTGGTGGCTGTATTATGACTACAGGAACGATCCCAGCACTGAATTGGAAACAGAAAAGGAAAATGTAAAGTTTCTACTTGGATATGCTATCTTCTCAACCTTATTTACTGTAAGTAGCATTTTACCCTAAGCAGTGGCAGAGGCTATAGCTTGAAAACTTGAACTACAGTGGTTCTGCAGCAATAAAAATAATACCTCATTTCTTTCAAATTTGAAAATGAGAATCAATTATAAGATCTGCTTACACTAGTTTAAATAGTTTTATATTTTCATTGTGAAATTTATTTGTAAACATAAAGTTCTGCCACACTTCAACCCTGTACAAACAATGGTGTTTGGAAATGCAAGAATTGTGTTCCATCCCTGTTATTCTCTGCATCAGCTAACTAGAGAATCATATTGAGTGAACAGAGCACTAGCTCAATATGAACATGAGATTTGTGGATTCAGCCTACTCTGTCAGTAGGAGAAAAGAGTGGCAATGTTCGTAGGTAATGAAAGGTATAGTGAAGCACAGGCATCAGTGTTGAGGACTCAAGAATGGGTTAAATTCTACTTTTCTCTCATTAACCTTGTTTTACAACAGAAAATCTGAGCATGGTTTGCAACTTTTAAAGTGATTTTTTTCACTCTGATATTGTAATGTTGAAGATGTCATTGCTCTACATGAGTGTACAGACAATTTGCACTTCATGAGACATTTGTCAAAGTGATTGTTTGTTTTCTGAAAGGAGATTGGGGTCCATAGATTTACCAGATATGAACAGTCTTAACAGTTTACAGTGACAAATAGAAATATGTCACTGATTAGATTTTTTTTAATATCCTCTCTAAGTAAGAACTTTTTTACTTCTGTGGACACTAAAAAGGTAAGAAAATGTTCCTTTGTATGCATGTGTGTTCCAGTACAACTGACTATCATTTGCAGCACTGTGGAACATCTCCTGCTGCAGATTATGCTTTTCTTCAGAGCCAGTAAGTTCTTTCTAGAGCAGGCAAGAAAATTAGTGAAGCAGCTGCCACTGGTTACATGTATAATTTTATAGATTCCAGCCTCTCTTTTAATTGCTGTTCATAGATGCTTGTGATATATGAGGAACTGGGGAGTTGTGGGGATTTTGACTGGGATTTTGTTGTTGTTTGGTTGCTTGTTTTTTTTACATTGGGGCAAAAAAAGTGTGTATTTAAATTAAGTTTTATGTTATGTGTGCTTTGCTTCCATACATACACAGCCTTCAAATTAGTTTAGTTGTGCTACTGTCCTTTGTGCAGAAAAGGACAGGTTCTCCTACCATTGTGAACAGTGGCAAGCTGACCTGACTAGGAAGAAAGTTTCTATCTTCATGAAATATAGGGCATGTGAAAGGAATTTGTAGCATGTAACATACATTTGTGTTTGCTTTAAGCAAAACAGACTGTTTCCATTGAGTGAATTACAGTTTAATCAATCATATTTGGTTTAAAGAAACAGTAGTAATGATATCAGAAAATCAGATTTTAATCCACAGGCTTTGAGAATATAGTCAGTGTCTCAGAAAGCTTTTCAAGTGTACAGTGAGTTTGTGTAAAATGCCTTGCTATCATGTCTTTGTGAAATCTGTACCCCCTGATCCCACCTTTGACAACTCTGATAGCTTTCTTAAGGAAAAAAGCCAACTATTTGTCTTTATATCTCCCGTAACAGGTTGTTTTGCTTTCCCTTATACTTGTACTAAGGAAGAGGCTTCAGTTCACTGTACAGTTGTTTCGGATTGTTGGTAAAATCATAGGCAGAATTTCTTTCCTCCTGTTCCAACCACTCTGGACCTTTCTGATTCTTATTGTGTTCTGGATATTTTGGGTTGCTGTACTGCTTAGCTTAGGAACTGCAGGTAAGTTTATGTTTTCCATGCTTTTGAATGAATGCTGTTTCCTAAGTTAAACTCTGACATATGAAACCTGATGTTAGTGTACAAAATGTGGACTACCACACAGCTGTGTTACTCTTTCCTTTTCTTGTTTATTTTTTCCCCCCACTTGTATTCTTCAACATTGCCACAGTTCTGCAAGTCTTAGCACTACAGAAGAGAGATTTTTGCCCCATATGTGGGCTTTAGTTTTGTTCTTTCTCAATTACTTTATTTATAAATAGATTGTGCTAGATACAGTGTATGTTTGATGTGTTTAAATCAGGAAAGTAAGAGGAGGGAGGAGACAGCTTTTAGTACAGTTGTTATGAAATGAGAATGTTAATCTCCTCTGACTATAAACAATATCCGGTTGTCATGGAGGCAGAACATTATTTCTGAGCAGCAGTTTAGTTTTGCTATCATTTAGACTGGTAGAGCAGTATTTGGATTAATCCAGAAGTTCCTGCAATTGTAGGGGAGGTGCTCTATAGAAATAGTCAATCACTATAAAAGATCAGCAAGAACAGATTTTGAGTATGAGAGTGGTATTGAGGGATATACCACTATAAGGTCTGTCACTGAGTGAAGTGGGGTAATTTGGATGCTGGCCGTTGGCTCAGGATCATGCCATATAAGGGAGAGGGAGGTTGTTCTTACATGCAACATCATCCAAAGAAGAGAAGTTAAACTGTGTGTAGCTCTGGGGATAACTCCTTTTGCTGACATTAACCTTTGTAAATAGGAAACATTGTGATTTGAGGGGTTGGTGGCTTTTTCGTGTTTTTTGTTTGTTGTTTTGTTGTTTTTTTTTAAAAAACTTCTAGGGCCACTGCAAGGAGTCAGTTGTCCTTTGTGTTGGAGCTGATGCAGAGTTAATGTGAATAGAGATTTTTTTTTTTTTTTTTTTAATTCCTGTATTTATTAATGGCTTTTCTGTTTTTTTGAATCTTAGCAGTGGTTTTTGTGTGAAAAACAAACACAGCCTTGGTCTTCAAATGCTTATATGCTTTCCACCACCACTTGAGCTGAGCCCATTTGGCAAAACTGCCAGCATTCCCCACCTCTATGGGTCAGGTACCTCACTCCTCTTCCATCACAACTGCTTCCCTCTCAGTCCCATCCTGTTAATTTTGGCTCTATACAAGTCCAAATTCACTTATAACAAGTGTTTGTCTGAGTTCATTATGTCATTGCAAATCACTCACTCGTTGTTTAGGCTAGACTAGGATCTGTTTCCCTCCAGCTTTCATTGGAGACTCATGCAGGTTTGCAAGGTTTTCTCTGTTTCTGCTGTCTTTCCCCCAGTAGCTCATATCTGTCAGAAATGGCTGCTTGAAGCATTTGTCTGGCTGATGATATGCTTCTCCTGCAAAAGGGTCAGACCTAGCAAGGCTGAATCTCAAGCCTGCAGTCTCTTGGTGTGTTGTTTCTGGTTGACTAGATAGTTCAGCAGATCCACTTTGCTTTAGGTGTCATGGATATTCCTTCTCCACACTCCTCAGATTTGAATTTCCCCTTTACAAAGGCAGTGATATGTTCTAGACACGTGTGGTTGTTAGCTTTTCTGCAAATCCTTCATCCCATTCATGCACAGATCATCCAGGCAGCAGTAGTTTTCAAGCCGCCCATGCAAGGTACCTTATCACTGGTTCAGACCAGTCCTTTACAGAAAGGAGCAGCTTGGATCAAATGCAATTTATGATAAACGCTAACTGTAGTAAATCTAATATAAGGTAAATAAAATTAATCATAACACATGGATTTGCCAAATATACAATTAACAATAACTATTAGAGGAAGTGTTGCTTCCTTGATGTTAAGCTGGGCTAGCTCATTACCTGCAGGAAAATTCACTGGTGCTTTTAGTATGCATACATAGGATGTGGAGCTTGCCAGTGTTAAAGCTAAATTTAGAAAATGCCAGCTGAGTCTGCTGTATTCAAGAGCAGAGTATTCAAAAGCAGAGTAGAAATATTTTAGCTCATATAGGGAACTAGTCAGGTATTTCCTGGATGCTTTTACAGATTATGCAGGAGTGACTTGTACATTATTTCCAAAAGCAAATTCCACATGTATTCACAGGGAAATAAAACCCAATGACAGTTGCCTTTGTCAGGCTTTTGTTATTTTTCCATGTTGTGCCATTTTCCTTCATTGGTTCTTCTCTGTTTCCTCCAAGACATTTCCATTCAACCTTTTTTTTTTTTTTTAATGCTTGCTTGGAGAGTAGGATTCAAACAGTTTGTGACATGCAGTTACATTCATAGAGCAGCACATCTCCTGACTCAAATATGGTTTATTTATTGTCTTCTCCCTAGCATAATAAGAGTGCTGATGATCCAGTGAGTGATACAAGCTCTACAGTGCAAAAGGCAGCCCATCTTGCTACACCGGAGAGCAATGTTCAAGTTTCTAGAATGCTCTCAGTTTTGAAATAACTTACTTTTTGCAGATTTAGCATAAGAATGGAATGTCATTTCCAGGCACTTAACTGTCAATGTATTTCTCATATGAACAATCTAGTAAACCATCCATTTTGACTGAGATCTTCTGACAGGTTATTTTTAGTGTAGATGTCAATCCTTGTAAGATTTTTCTGTTAATAGTTAGGGATTTCATATTTAGAGGGCAATATGCGTTTTATAAATAAACCAAACCAATTCTAAGTTACAGCCTAAGCATAAACACAGACAGAAAAATGCCACACTATGTATTCGATTATTTTTCTGGTTCGAACTTGGTTCTATTAATTTTATCATTGGTATTTGTAATTACTCTTTTTGTTGAGCTGTGTGTGTTAAGTGGTGGCTGTCGTTACCCAGGAGGTGTAAACGGAGATCTTAGCAAAGTCTAGAGCCTGAGGTTTTTATGTAAATGACGGGTAATTGATCTGCAGCGGCGTTAGTGCCCGCTAGGTGCCGATAAAGTAGTGTGGGAATCTGAATCTGCTCAGTTGTTTACAGCTGCTCTGATTACATAGTAACTCCTCCTGGAAGGACTTAGAAGACAACAAAGGCAACTTTAGCCTTTTAATGATCTGGGAAGGTAGTGATTTATTGTTTTATCCAGTTCTCAGGTTGAGAAGATTTGTCGAGGTGACACAGGAGGTGTCAGCAGGTGTGACAGCTGTTTGGATTTCCAGTCCCACACACTCCTTTAGATTTGTTTTGTAGGTCAAAACTTGAACAAATTAATAGTAAACTAGATTTGGTATTGAGAATCTTCCTTTAGATTTTATTTTAATTTTTCAACCCAAATATGAATCCCCTGAAATGCTGCATGTTAAAGCAGCTTACAGGAAGGTGGCTTACAAGCAGGTAGCTTGGTGGGGGTTGTTTTGCTGTTCTAGCATGACTAGTACTTATACATCCTGGTGAAGGACTTAGAGAATAAATCTTATGAAGAATGCTTGAAAGAGCTGGAAATGTTTAGTTTGAGAAAGAGGAGGCTGAGGGGGGACTTCATCAGTCTCTACAGCTACCTGAAAGGTCATTGTAGTGAGGTTGGTGCTGGTCTCTTTTCACAGGTAATTAGTGACAGAATAAGAGGGAATGGCTTCAAGCTGCAACAGAGTAGGTTTAGGCTGGACATTAGGAAAACATTTTTCACTTAGATAGTAGTCAGACACTGGAATAAGCTGCTCAGGGAGGTGGTTGAGTCACCATCCCTGGGTGTGTTTAAGGGTCATTTGGATGTGGTGTTGGTGGATATGGTTTAGGGGAGAACTTTGTAGAGAAGGGATGATGGTTGGACTTGGTGATCCCAAGTGTCTTTTCCAACCAGAATGGTTCTGTGATTCTATGATTTATAGCATCTTCACATCTTTCAGCTCTGAGGCACTGGATCCTCGCTTCAGCTGTGGTGCACTTGATTATTATGCAACCACTGACACCTTATTTACATCACTTCCAAAAGTTAGTGTTACTCTGAGGAAAGATTAACTTTGCTATAGCAAACTATAGCCTGCGGTTGGAAAAGTATTTATGCACATGACTGACTTGAAACACATGGGTAATCGTACTAAAATCAGTGGGACTACTTAGGCATTTTAAGGTAGGCAACTGCTTAAGTACCTCAGTAATTCAGAATCTCTAAGAGCAGGAGAGATGGAGTGAATTCCAGACCTAGAATACTAGGAGAAATGCCAGATACCATGAGACTTGAGACAGCACAAGCAGTGGCACCAGTTAGAACCATTAGCTGCCTAGGAATGGAATTCAGCTCTGCTTTGGAAAAGCTGATATGTCTTAGAGTCAGTGAGTCTTATTGTTTGCTAATTTTTATGGCTTTTCACTGCCAAACTGAAGTGACCATGTGGCCACAGCAAAGCATGTCTTTCAGCTTTCCAGCATGTGGAAGCTGTGAATTCCACATGGCATAAATCATCTGCATGTAATATAGGATGAGAAGGGGGTGTGAGATTTTTGTGTAATGAAGGTGCATCCTATAGGCAAGTGAGCAATAAAACTGCCACATAAAGATGTGCAGTAGCAAAACCAGCAATAAAAATTTATGTCCTGCAAGGTCTTTGACATTCCAATTACAGGCAGCTAGCTTAGCTGTAAATGCCACTACATGGAAAAAAGCTAAGTAAAATAACACAGTAGATTCTGTTGCAGAAAATGTGAAGATTCAGTGTATGATGCCAGAAGCTTTCCTCACTTAGCAGTGGGAAGGGCACATCATGTTTTCATAGTAACTGGAACTGATAAACAGGCTGTCAGTATATTCTGGTCAGTGGTTCTTTGTTTCTGATAAGGAAATTGCTGAACTAGACTTCCCAGGGATTTTCATTCCTTACAACAGCCAATGGCTCCAGGCATCAGCAAAACCTTGCAGCAAGACTTGCAAAAATAAGAGCATCTAACTTAAGTCTGAAAATACCAAAATGTTACTGTGAATGCACACTGCCTTGCATCATTGCACAGCTGCATAATTAGATGGAAAAACCCTCCTGAATTCTTCTGCAAATACTTGTGTCTGTTTGCATTGTTAACAACACTTCTTTGAAGTATTTGCAGCTCATCAACATTTGTACTGATCAGAGGTTTTCAGATTTGGTGATTCAGCTGTAAGGACTTCAGTTCTTTACTGAATCCTTAGTGTTATCACTGAGAGTGTATAGTACACCAGAAAGATTCATGGTTAAGTACTTGGAGAAAAATGTTGACAAATGAAACCATCTTTTAAGGCTTTGTTGTGAAAGTTTAGCTTGTGTGAGCAGAGGGATTGCAGTGGAGTGATAAGAAAAATGGCATATACCTTTCTCAGCATAGTATCTAGGATAGCTTTAAAATTTGTCTGTGCTACTAAAACCGACATATGAAAAAGTAACACTATTTGTAATTCTGTTGACAAAATTACACATGCATGGTAGGCACAGAAGACAGGGAGTCAGCCAGAAACAGGTTTCCATGAGGTAGCAAGAACTGTTTACCATATCTCAACAGCAAAATGATCAATAGTGAACTCGCAGGTGAATGTGCCTGATTTCTGAGCCGCAGAGCACAATGCTGTGCACATGTCTGAGGTTGGCCAGGAAAGACAAAGCCATTACTGTTGTTACTGCAGATGATTATTTCAGTAGGCTGGTAAAAAAACCCCAAAAACCAAACAACCAAAACAAAAAACAAAACTGAAACAAAATTAGTTTACCATACCTACATTTGTTAGTCTTCATGACAAAAGCAAAGCCTGAAATGTGCCTTTTTTTTTGGAAATGCTCAGTTGGATTGTATGGTGGAAAATGTGCTTAATTCTGCTACCAAGTGACAGAATGTCTCTGAATAAAAATGGAGAAGTAGGACACTTTCTTGTATCACCTTTATCTGTAACTTGCACAGGCTTCCCCAGTAAGGGTTAGAGGCTGTGATTAACTGGCATATTTGGCTAGTTGGCAGTCTAGAATCTCTGGAAGTAAGGAAGTTGAAAAATCCCTTTAATTCTGAACAAGAAAGAATGGTATAGCACATAGCTTATTTTAATATACCAAAGTAAATGATCTATCCTCAAAAGTTCATTCCGCAAAAAGAAAAAAACCAAAACTAACAATTTTTGCATCCAAACTTAAAACCAGTGGAGAAGAGATTTGAGTAGCAGCTTTTTCACATCATCAAGTATTTTGCAATAAACAGACTCAAAATACATTTGAATATAATGGAAGCAACAGTATTTTTGTGAATGACAAAGCATACAGCAATGCAAAGAGCATGCCTGTTTAGCTAGAATTCCCTTCAGAAAACAAGACACCTAGAACTTATGGCTGTGTTTGTGCTTCAGCAAAGGCTGCCTTGATGAGAAAGCTGGATAGGGTACCTACAACCTCCTCCTTGAGGCCAGCTGTAGATAGATTCAAATCTTGATTGCAAGAGTGCTGGGAATAAGATTAACTCAGCTCTGGGAAAAATGCTTAGTTTGTATGCTATAAATCTATTAATATACTTTTCTTTTTGCCCTTGACCAGAAAATAGCTCTTCCCTGAGCATCTAAGAAGGATGAGTTTCTTGTAGTGCTAATATAGGAGTAAAGTAATTAAATTCATTTTATGCAGGTACATATTTAAGCTAGCCATATAATAATTACGCACCCATGTAGTGTTTTTTGATCCTTTCAAAGCACTTTAAAATAATTTTGCAGTGCTATTATTCAGTAGGTGAATATTTTTCATAATTTACAGGCAAATCGACCTTGATTCTGGAGGCTTATAAAGCTTGTCTAAACCTGATGGTGCTGCTGAAAGCAAATCTCAATCATTTCTGCTCTTAGCTATTCTTGAGTATGAACTCTAAGGCTATAGAAAAATAGAGCAGAAGTGAACCATTTTGTAGATAGCTTTAAATCTGTGGTAGTTTAGAACTTGAAGTTGAGTACTATACTGTGGGAGAACATGAAGTATTAAAGCTTAAGTTACAATGCTGTTCTAGCACTAACAGGTAATTTTATGTCTCATATTGTTATTTCTTTCATGGAGTTAGAATAAGAAACTGCTCACCTCCAGAGATTTTGTTATGTGAACATGTTTATCTTTAAGGTTAATAGACTTAAGGCTTGCTAAACTAAAAAAACCCAACAAAACAGGTTATGGACCTAGGGACAAGTGTCCTGATGCCATTATGCCCGGACTAGATTTCAGAGTCAAGTGGCCTAAATAGAATTGCACAGAGAACAGTCTGGTTGCTAAGTTATCCGAGTTACCCTCACCTTTTGTGAACACCCATCTGTTGAATATGGAATAAACTTTTCATTATTAGTACAAGTGAAGCATTTGTGTTTTGGTTTTTTTTTAAGCTTGAATAAGCGAATTTGTCAATGTTCTTGAATAGAGGAGTAACATTGGAGCATATCCTACCATATAGATATCTAGTTTGTGGTTGTTGTGTTGGTTTTTTTCCTAGAGACCACCTTTATGTGCCTGTATTTTGCACAAAGATTGCAAAGTATTGAGAACAGAAAATTATTTGCCATTATTCTAATTAGTAATTAAAATAATAATTTTTATTTGTTGCAATAGTATGGATCCTCCATGTTTTTTCTGCAGTCTTTCTCTTGTGCTTCTTATTAAAAAAACCTAAAACATTTCATAATGGACTATGAATTTATTTGAATTTTGAATGAAGAAAATTTCCTTTACTTCTGAAGCACTGGCTTATTTGAATCTTGAGTAATGTTTTCTCAGAAATCTTTACTAATATGTAGCTATTCTCTTGATTTTGTTGGCAACTGTTGCAGTCCCAATTTAAACCGAAGCTTTTGCTTTTTGTAAGATTTTGTTTTTCGAAATTCTCTTTGAGTTACAGAATTTTGGCTTTCTGACTTTGTTAGATCAGATAGAGTTAAATAGCAGCTGATTTTGGGTTTTTTAATAATTTTATTGAAGAAAAGTTAAGAAAAAGAGTAGAAAAGCCCTTATATGTACTTCTTTTTTTCCTTGTCTGATGCATTATAATAATACAATGGTGTAACCCCAACTCCAGGTACTGCGCAGAGTACTTCAGGAGGACAGGTAGAATACAGAGGTCTGTCTGGAATTTCCTACATGGTGTGGTATCATTTCATTGGCCTCATCTGGACTAGTGAATTCATTCTTGCTTGTCAGCAAATAACAATTGCAGGGGCAGTGGTTGCTTGTTACTTCAACAGGTGAGTGCAGAATTATGGCCGTGTAGTATTGAGAATTCTCCACCATTTATTTTCAGTCTTTTTCTGAGCAAAATAGCCTCAAATTTTACTGCCATTTATGTCAATATCTCGAGATTCAATTTAATACAAAATAGTGTTGCTTGTTGAGAGATCTTGCGTAAGATTTTACATTGTGTATTATATTAATCTGACTCACCCCTGCTGTTCACTGCTTTGATACAAGCCAATGGAGCTCAGCTGACTCTGGTGAAATTGCCATTCATAACGCATAAACTGCATTTGACCCTTTT
This sequence comes from Chaetura pelagica, assembly GCF_000747805.2. Taxonomy (NCBI): domain Eukaryota; kingdom Metazoa; phylum Chordata; class Aves; order Apodiformes; family Apodidae; genus Chaetura; species Chaetura pelagica. The sequence goes on from NW_009970724.1 coordinate 9,243,010, forward strand.
CCAGGAGACTGCATGAGCTCCAAATGGAGATGCAATATATAGCTCCTCAGTAATTTCATGTATTTATAGGCAGTTTGACCTCTTCCTAGGTGTTCATCCATGCTCTGGGTTTCCATTTGTTCTGACTGTATAAATATCTGGTCTGCTACTCTTTCTTTCATTCTGTGCAGGTGCTTTCAGTTAACGGTAAATGCTTTAACACTACTGTTAAGAATGTAGAGGTGTAAACAAACTGTCTTGATTGTATTTTGCCTTAAAATGTAAATGTGGTGGAAATGGGGAAAAATCTGTACTTTTCTTGATTTATACTGTTTTTTAGACTTGCAATTTTGTAAAATGAAATTATATTGATTCCATGCACTGAAGCAGAGCTACACTGTCATTACAGGGGAAGATTTAAATCTCGCAATATGTTGTTGAGTTTTTTTGACAATGAATAGGGTATTATCCTGAGAATATTTTTCCTCACAGGTATTTTATGAGCTCTCTCACCCTCATTGCTCTGTCCCTCTGTGCCCAGTGATGAGATTTTCTGATCTGTGAAAGACTCTGGCATTTTAAGGCATTTCTTAATTTTGTACTAGAGAGATATGATGATAATCTCAATTTGTTAGGAAATTATCCCATGAGAAAGGTGACCTGGGAGCATTCTGGGAAGCCTGTCCCTTGGGAGGGGGACCCTGAAGGACTGGCTGCAGCTACCTGGGACGATTTGACTCAGGTGGCTAAGAAGGGAGGCTTTGAGCTTCTCCAAAACCTAGGTAACAGGTTTCTGTTGATAGTCTCTAGAATGTAGCCCAGCATGTTTCAGTTGCTGACAGAAAGGCCTCCTGCTGGAAGGTTTCCAAATGGTCTGTTCGCCTAGCAGAGACAGCAGCACAGAGCCTGCTTGCAGGAGTGATTCTGTAAGGATTTCACACTGCAGCTGACACAGCCAAAGCAGCAAAGCTGCAAGACCTGGTGACAGGTTTTGTTATCTCATCCAAAAAGCTAAAGCAGGGCAGTGTTTAACGTGTATCAGAAGCCAACAGACATGCCATTGAACTGATGCTAGTAAAAGAGCAGACAAAATCTAAAATGCTGCTTTTTTCAAAGGTTGAGATCTATACACAGTCTTTTACATGTCATGATAGGATCAGACAAGAGAGGAACTCGCATTTCTTGCATCGTCTCCTTTTTTCCTCTTGAAGCTCTGAACATGAGTAAGTAGCATGGTTGTGGTCCTGTGGGTAATGGACTGCATTTTTCTTCTAAGCAAATTTGTGTTCCTCAAGCTTTAGCGATGGATTCAGCTGTAGCAGCTAAATCCTGAGGCACTAAGGGTTCATTTAAATTGGCTTGCTTGAAAAGGCACAGGAAATAAAAGCAGTTTCACTGACTTACTGGGTTGTGCACTGCAGTGCATTTTGGTACCATACACCATCTAAATTCCCAAGGTATAGACACTGTGCATCTATTCTTCACAAAGAGCAGAGAAGCACCTGTAGAAGCTACTGTGGTAACATTTACTGCTCTTTATCTTCTGCTTTCCAGCAATTTTTTGCTGCTGCAGGAACTGGCTGCAGAGTACAAAAGGTTCCTGTACCCAATTGTATTGAAATTATTTTGTACATCTACTGTCAAGCCCTTGTCTTGCTTGCCAGGTAACTTGTACTGTGCTGAGAGAGTTGTACTTGGAAGGGGAAATACAATTTTTCTGTGATGATGATCCCTGTTCCTGCATTGAGGCTCTCAGCACAATTCTGTCGAAACACAGAGCAGTGCAGGAATGGGGAAAGGATGGTTAGCTGCAAAAGCTGTCACACCATCAAGGGCAAGGGTTATCTTGCAGCTCTGAGCTTGTCTGCTGTGTGTTTTTGATGTATTCCCTGGGGCACCATGTAAAGGCATGTCACAAGAGTTTGTTTATCATACCTCACAGAGAGGCTTTCTTCTTTGCTTGTAAGCGCTCTGAGGAAATGGCACTGCCTTTCTCTGCGGAAATTGACTTCCACAGCACACACAGCAATGTGCTGCATGGCCAACAGTCACCATGGAGTTGCAGATGGGGAAGGCAGAGGGCTGTTTCAGCTGGGTTAGCTTTACAGGTGACATATTTGACCTCTAATACCATCACTGAAAATGGATTTTGTCTCCTTTTTTTTTTTTTTTCAGGTGAAACATGAATACATGAAAGATGTTATTAATTTAATAAAATAAATAGAACTTTTTTGCTTAGTGATTACTTTTGGTGACTTGTGAAAAGGGGTCAGACTTTTAAAAAACTTTCTTTGTTACTGTTTCTGTTTTGCATGAGAGTTTATTTTAATCTTGGTGTTATAATGCGTATTTACTTTCCAGCGACACGAGGCTTTTTCTCTCTCTGGGATTAAAGGAAAGTGGTATGGTAACTTGGCCCATGTCACAGGCATCTTTGTCCTGTCCATGCTGGTGTTTATTGAGTAATTCCAATGCATGCATGTTACTGCACAGGGTGAAGTTAAGGAAGGATATGAACATTTGCAGGATTGGGATTTTCCACTTGACTCTAAAATGGTCAGCACCACAACTGGCAATAGATTCAGTGAGAACTGAAACACATAGATCACTCTGTAAAACAAAAAATCCAGGTTTGTGGATTTGCATCATTGACAGATGAATTAGGACTAATTTTTTTAAAGGATTCCTCTTCTCTCTTCAAATACATGTGCAGTATTTATGAACATCCTCTGCCCTGCTTACATACTTGACCTAACTCATGTTAAGGAGCTGTCAACATGTATGTAGCCAGACCTGTCCCTTGTGGTTTTGAGAGCAGGTAAAAGGGCATTTTGAAGTACAGTCTGTGTGTTGTCTGTTACTCTGACAATGTCTCTTTTATTACAAATCTTGTAGTTAATTATATTTGTTTAAAAACTGTTTCATATTTACATATAGGATTAATTCCTGAAGACTTTTGAAGTATTTTATACAAAATCTCCTTTTATGCAGTCTTTGAAACAAATGAGACAGGATGAAATAAAACCATAAGCACAGATCTGAAAAGGACAAACTTTAAAAAAAGGCTTTTTTTTTTTTTTTCCCCCTTTCAAATGTCTGTGTCTTCTGGGTGTGTAAAGATTACTTTTTTTTTTTTTTCACACAAAAAAGTGGATTAAAAATGAAAGCTGTGATGGATGTGGATGGATTTAATTCAAGGCACTCAGTGTTAAGAAAGATACTGAGTATCACACAGTTCACAAAAAATAAAGATAATTGGCAGCATTGACTAAAGAAAATTCTTAAAAGATTACGTGCTATTGAGTACAGGTTCACAGTTTTTTGGAATAGCAGTGTTCTGTGTCAATCAAACAATCCTGTGGTAATATAAAATAGGAATACCAAAAAGGAAAAGCAAATTGTGGCCCTAATCAGTCTTGTGAAGTTTGTCAGGCACATTCATGTTTTTCCCTGATACCTTGTGTGCATATGGTGGAGTCTGTGTGCACAGAAGTCTCTGCACAATGAACTGCCTACAAAGCCTTGTGCACATGGCTGGCTGCTATGCTTGTGCTAAGGTCAGTTCAGGATTGTGGCCGTATGATACACAAAGCTGGATGAAACTTCATCCTTAAGGATAATTGGGTGGATGGTTGAGCTTGTTTAGAGCCACAAGCATCCTCTGTTCTGTTCAGCTAGCCATTTTACTATGTTTCCTACCCTGAGCCAGAATTACAAGGAAAATCTTTGTTCTTTTTCTATCTGTTTGGAAACAAAGCAAGAAACCTTGTCAGACCATGTTCTTGTGACAATTCCTTCACTAGGAAAGAAACTGTGGAAAAGTTTCCAAATGTGTAGAAATTTATCTAAATTTCAAATTCTGAGATTCCTGCTCATTAATCAGTCCTGTTACGAATATCAAAACTCTTCTTCATTTTTCACTAGTGAGTAAATTATTAAGATAAAGTTTGTCCTTTCTGTATTTCTCACCCTTAGTTAATGTTTAAGTTGCATAAACTTAATTTTTACTGTTCTGAGAGCTAAATAGGACTGTCACATGTAAGGTAGTACATGAGGGAAAAGGAAGCAATGGTACTATATGGATAGAAAAACTCATCTGTATTGGACTGTCCGTGTTTCAAACCCAGAAACCTAATGACTTCAAAAGACAAAACTGCCATATACAGTATAGAATTCTACTATTTCCCAAGCTGTTCCCTCAGTTTTAAGACCAAAAGTAATAAATGCAGCAAGTACTTTGCTGGAATTTCCTATTCAAAACAATGTGGTATATTCACATTTTAAAATACAACTTCTAGGCTGCTGAGTATTTAGTGTTTTGAATGAACTGCAGTCATACCTTCAGGATCCTTGCAGAACTGTGATACCTATCTTGACAAAGCATGTATGATTTAAATTCTTGCTGAAGTGAGGATTTAATAAAAGCGTATTTGTAGAGGTTTTTAGCCCCAACCAGTCACTGTTACCACTGCCTTTTCATTTTTTTAGTTTCTTGTGCAAACTATGGATTTCTCAAGATAACAGAGGTTTTGAAGGAATCACTTACAAAAACAGGACATCTTATTTGCAATAAAAGGTCTGATCTTTACTTAAGTACTTAGTCAAACTGCTGCTGATTCTCTTGCCTAAGTAAATTTTTCATGGTTGGGTCAATTGCTTAAGAGTTGCTGTATAGTAGGGCTGTTTATGATTATTGACCAGTAAGTTTTTTAATCCTCTGAAAGGACTTTTTTAGCTATTTATAATGTTAATGTAATAGATTTAATTTTTTACAGCATTTGAAGAGGGATGAGGGAGTGGCTTTAAGTTGATTTCCTGGTTTTCATACAAATTCTTGAGAGGTGTGTCATACTACTCTCTGTAAATGATTGACATTAATATGACCTTTACAAAGAAACCAAGAAAATAAAACTTGTATTTGGGATTCTTAGGCCAATTTTCTGTCTTTGCTTTTCAATTTTGAGAAACGCATTTCTTCGGAATAATAGAGGTTACTGTGCAGTTGAATTATAAGGTTTTTAATCGTAATTCTAAACATATAGTATGCTATTCCTTTTTTGTGTGTTCCATTTTAAAACAAATCCTGTTCAGTGACAAAGTGTATTAATTATCTAAACAATATTTAAAACAAAATTCAGCCAAATTGCAATAATAGAAGTAAATAGTAGATCTCAATTTTGCACAAGATCTTGTGATATTTTTCCTAGTTTTAATTTTACCACTAAAGCAGAAATAGTGGGTTCATTCCTTCAGACTAAAATCTAGCAGAAACAACAGTCAAATAAAAGATTGCAGAGGATAAGAGAAGTGATAGGAGTTGGGGAGGGGTGCTCAAGGAAATATTCTCAGACATTGTTCACTTACTTCTGGTATTTTCCATTGTAAGTTTTTCTAGATATTTTTCCATTACTGAATATATCAAAACATTAATTGCTTAAGAGTTAAACTAATCCAATAGAAGTTAGAAACTTGGCTGCTTTCCTTTGGATCAAGGTGAATGTTCAGATGAAGTCAGTAGGAAAACTGGAGTTGTTCAAGTGGGAAAGGAGATACCAGCTTAATTCCTGAAATTTCCAAATACTGAAAAGATACAATGTGTATCTTCCTAAATGAGTTTTAAATGACTTTACATTGTTTGTTTTTCCTTCTAGAAATAAAAAAAGCCCACCACGTCATCCAGTCCTGTCTTCCATATCAGTTCTTTTCTGCTATCATCTAGGAACTGCTGTGAAAGGCTCATTTCTAATCACAATGCTGAGAATACCAAGGATTGTTCTCTCTTACCTTTATAATATCCTAAACCAAAAGGTAGGTATGTACTTCTGTAATACTATAAAAATAATAGTTTAAAGGTGAGATTCATGAAAAAAATCTCTTGAAGAATATACTTCTTGCTTAAAAATTGATTATATTATATCAAATTTTGGGTTTTATCCCATTTTCTTCATTAAGAAAGCTCCATGTGCTTCCTTTTTTTCTCAACTCAGATATTTTTTGAAGCAGAAAATACCACTGTTAAAACCTCCCTTTATTTTGTTTATATATAAAGGTTTCTGTGAGGGGTAAAGGAAAAATTTGACAGAATACTCTATTTAAAATGTTTGCATCATACGTTTAAAAAAAGAAAATATAAGTACAGAAGATATTTCATCTGTCTTGTGATAAGAGTTTATAGAAAGAAGGGATGAAAGAAGACTGCAGGCTGTGGTAAGTGCCTGGACATCTTGCACGGGGCAAGGTTAAGTGGGAAACCTTCGTATATAAGGTGTGCTGAGGTGGAGGACCTCCTGCAGCAGGTGACCCAGCTGAAGGAAATGCTGAAAAGGCTGCGTAACATCCGCGAGGTAGAAAAGGAGAGAGCTGGATCCAGGCTCTCTACGGGCTGATAGGTGCAGCTTCCCATTCACAGGCTATGATCCTCAACTGCCCCTACATCTGCTGCAGGGACAATACAGCAAGGCACCAGCAAACCAGGAAGTTTCTGGAATGCATTGATGACAACTTCCTTTTCCAAGTGGTAGAGGAGCCAACTAGAAAAGGTGCTGTGCCGGACTTTGTTTTCATCAACAAGTGGAGAATGTGAAGCTTAAGGGCAGCCTTGGCTGCAGTGACCATGAAATGGTGGAATTCAGGTTCTGGACTTCAGGAGAGCAGATTTCAGCCTCTTCAGGGATCTTCTTGGTAGAGTATCATGGGATAAAATCCTGAACGGCAGAGGAGCCCAAGAAAGCTGGTCAATATTCAAAGATTACCTCCTCCAAGCCCAGGAGCAATGCATCCCGAGAAAGACCTGCATGGATGAACAGAGAGCTCCTGAACACTCTTAGATGAGAAAAGAAAGTCTTCAGAGGGTGTAAGCAATGATAAGTAGGCTGGGAGAAATAAAAAGAAGTTGTCTGAGAAGCCAGGGTCAGGTTAGGAAAGCTGAAGCCCAGGTAGAGTTAAACCTGGCCAGGGACATCAAGGGTAATAAGAAGGGTTTCTATAGGTACATCAGTGATAAGAGGCAGAAGTGGGGAAAATGTGGGCCCTCTCCAGGAGGAAAGAGGAGACCTTGTTGTCATGAAGGATATGGAGAAGGCTAAACATCTATTTTGCTTCAGTCTTCACTGGGCTGGAGCACTTCTCCTATGAAGACAGGCTGAGAGAGTTGGGGCTGTTTAGCCTGGAGAAGAGAAGGCTCTGAGGAGTCTGCCTGTTTTGTTCTCCAAGTAGCTGTTAGCTCACAAAGCTGCTTACAGCATTTATTTTCCTTTCTCGGAGAAGATTCTTCCATCTACAGGAAGAAAAAAATATACTCAGCTTGTCAGTCATTAATACTGAAGTCTGAATTAAAAATAATTCCTTAATCCTAAATGAAATATCTGCTGCCTAAGTGAATGCTTTATTAGAAGAGTCTGTCCCCGAAAAGCAAATTTTTCTAAAATGGCAACTTTGTTTGAGACTAATTCTGTGTTGAGTAACCAGACATTTCATTTTATTGCAGGAGAGTACATGTGCAAAATGCCTGTTCAAGTGCTGTTTCTGCTGGTTTTGGTGCCATGAAAGTTGCTTAAGATACTTTAACCAGGTACACTGTGATTTCTCTGTCACTCAACCACCTGCAGACTAGTGTGGGAACTGTGCTCCATTTAGCACAAGTAAAGCAACATCCAGTGCTTGTAAACCAAAGTTTCCTGCTGCCCACCTAAACTAAATAAACAAGTCTTCAAACAGAAATGGAACTTGATATAAAGAAATAGGGGAATGACAAACATGCAAGGTGCAAAATTTTAGAAAACTTCTTAATACAGCTGAGATAGCCCTTTCAGAGGCCCATTTCTGAAAGTAAGAAGGCTTAACATTTTGTTGAGTTGTGCCAGAGAGACTACTGAAATACAGGTGGGAGAAAGCAATGAGGAAGTAAAAAACCCACCTGGAGATGTATCATTAAACTAGATACAGTATTTTCTACCTGAAAGTCCTGAATAAAGAAACTTGAACTCCTGGCTGAGTTCTATTATCAGTATGCTTGGGAATATGATCCATGATGAAAAAGCCAGATAATATAATATTGTTTTCCTTTGAAATATCTTGGTTGTTGTTTTTTTTGTTAGCAGTTTTGTTTCAAAACTGTTTTTACTAGAAATGGATGATTTCTGACATACAGCAGTTTTTCAGATACTCGTACTTTCTCCATCTTGATCCTTTTCTCAAAATGTTTTTCAATTTTATATACATCATTGTAGATAGTTAATTTTTCTCTTTGTCAGTCCCCTTTTGTTATCTCTAGTGACTGAGGTGTTCTTAATGTGAAAGGTAATCAGATGTTCATGCTGATTCCTAACTCTGACTGTTTCACTCTTTGTTCTTGTTGCAGAGGGCGGTAGTGAAGTAAACAAGGCAATTCTGATAAAGGGTCTGACTTATCTTCTAAAGTAGGTGGATAAGTTAAGTTTCACCATGCACAACTATGAATAGAAAGTTTTCCACTTAGTTCAGCCTAGATTAAATACTTATGCAGTGAAACCTCTGGTTCTAGACAATTTTCCAGAGTGGTGTTTTAAGTAGAACTTATGGTCACTGACTTGGTGAGGAATATCAGAGTTCATTTTGACTCCACGCTTTCCATTTTTAGTCACCCTTTCCCCTTCACTTCCTGCCTTTCAAAGAGAGATCCAGCATCCTAGTGTTTACTTTCTCCAGCTGTTGTGTGCTGTGTGTTTTTCAGAAGTAGAATTAATTACTGTAATGTTCTTCCTTTTGTTTCAGAAGGCTGTATTGTAGCTCTTGTTCCCTTAGAAGATTTCCTGTTTCCTCATCTATTTTAGGCAAACTTCTGTTTTTATATGACTTGTGGTTTTCAACCTAATGATCATAATACTGTGTTTGCTGTTAGATAATTGTTTGTTTTAACATCTTTTAGCAAAGATGATGATGTTTCATGTGCTCCAAATTCAAGGTTATTTGGGTGATGGTTAGACAAGAAGAAAAGCAAGAATGTGCTCTAATATTTTAATATAAATTTTATCGATATGAAGGAGTAGCACTGGTCTTGGGTTATTGCATTTTGTAGAGTAGTTCATGTTGGTCTTTGGTTTTTTGTTTGTTTGATTTTGTTTTGGTTTTGTGTTTTTGTGTTGGTTTTTTTTCCTATTCAGAATGTATTTGAGCCTGTTTATTTAAAAATATATTTTTACTATGATTGAAAACCTTTAGCTTCAATTTGGTAAAATCTGCAGCTGAATGTAAATTAAAAAAAAAAAAAGTCAGGTCTCCAGTTTTAAACAGTTTAACATATGGCTTGATTAACAGAAGTAATGAACTCTTAAGAGCTCTTACTAAGATCAGTGAAAGCTGCTGGGTACAGCCTTTAAGTTTCACATATGTGTTGAACATGGACTTAAGAATGGGACTTGGGAGGGGTTAAAAATATGTTTAATATTTTGAAAGGATTTTTTAGTTCAGATTCTGATTTTTGTGTGAGTTCAAATTACTGAAATGTGGAACAGCTGTTATAAAATTTGGTCCAAAGCTCATTGTTTGCCTTAACATTCCCTACTATATTTTTGTCTTTTACTCTAGTGTTACTTTCACTATCGTAATAAGCATACAATTACCTGAAATGCCAAAAAAAAAGCCTTCCCCATCACTTCTGCACGATTTTCTTCACCCTGTTGTTATACTGCTTAGATTATTTAAATTCTTTCTGCTCCTTCATTCACAAGTTTAATGAGGATTAAACTGAGCCCCTTGCTTTCCCTCTGGGCAACTTGCAGATGAGAAACAGGTGCTGGAGGAAATAACACAGGTGATAGAGAGCAAGCTGCTTTCTTCCTATGCAGTATCAACCAAGTGCTCTGTTATGTTATCAAAGAATACTTTTTGGGTTGAGATGCCATCTTTCAGGTGGGATTTAACACTAACTTTGATAGTTGCATGGATCTCTGAAGTGACGTGTTCTTTATAGGCTCAGCTAAGCTTTGTTCAGCTCTCCTGGAACTTAGCTGAAGTGGGGCCACAAACGTACCCCATCATCTTCCTGTCATGACAGTGCTGTGCTTGGCACTGGCAGTTACCATCATTCCAATTGCAGTGGTTGGAGGAAGGATAATGTAAACCCAGTGTCCCGTGCAGATTGCAGTGTGCATAATTACATTCTGCCTTCCCTAATTTCTCTTGGATTTGCAACTGGATCGTGTGCTAAACTGTGGTGTAGTGTTGCTATGTGCTGTTAAACAGTTCACTCTTAAGCTGTTCCATTTCAGTCATGGACAAAGTGATTCATGTGTGTGCATAATCCATTAGTAACAATTGTAAAGCACTCTGGGTTCTGTCTGGATGAAAAGTGCTTTGTGAATATAAAGTCATTATCCTTACTTGAAAGTTCTGTTTGCCAACACTTGTCAGAATTACCACCAATTTTTCATCTTCTGGCTCCAATTGTTTCAGTATGTTCCAGATAAACATATCCAATCTTCTCAAGTAAAATCTGAGAGACTGAAATTTCTCTTCCATAAAAATGAATATACTGGGTTTTTTTAATGTGGTTTGGGAGCTACAAGGTCTGTCTGTCTCCTGCTTTCTTAAATAGTAGTGGCAGACTTAACTTGTGATATATCAAAGCGCTCACTTTTTTTTTTTTTTTTCCTTTACAGCCATGTTGCAGTGATTATTTTTTTTTAAATAATATATCTATTTCAGGATAGTTTTGCTTTTCTGTGTCTGCTTTGGGTTCATCTGCAGCCAGTTGGCAAGTAACAGCTCCAAAGTGCTGCACATGGAATTCTGAAGGAGTTGCTGAGCAGTGTGTGGTTTTTCTATTTTCACCAGCACAGTTACTTGCAGTGTAGCTTTCTGGGCCCTGTGGTAGCCATTACTGAAGTCAGCAGTATGTTAGCCTGCATTTGCTGGAGCTGAGATCCTTCACTGATACTGAAAGCCAGCCAGCAACTGTCTCATGCAAAAAAACCCAAAACAAACCAAGAAAAAAAAACAGAAAAAAAAAAACCCAAACCTCCATCAAAACCAAACAAAAACCACAAACCCCCCCCCCCAAAACCCAGGAGATCATCTGTCTAATTGTTGTATATCCATGGCAGTTGGTTGTCTCTTAAACTTCGGATGGAAGCCTATCAGGAGATTGCAGTTAAATGCCTTGTGGAGAAGTGGCCTAGTTAAAGCCAAAATGCATGCATGCTAATATAAGTAGAGTTTTCCTCTGCACTGCACATCACATTGTGCCTCACCCCATCAAGCACTTCTTTTTCCTCTCAAAAACAATACTGCTTTTTAATGTTACTGGCAATGTTCATCTTCAGTGAAAATAATATTTTAAATATGTATATTTTCCCTTTAGAGGCTTTGTGTATGTGGTAAGAGGATATAAAATTCCTTAGGTCTTTACTCACTCTGTAGGATGAACCATATAGGGGATAGAGATGAACAAGACTGATTAATTCTTGCTTTGATACCTTTCTCCTCTCCCATATTACATTGGGGGGAAAAAAAAAAAAAAGAGAACAAGAGAAAGAAAATAAAAGTCCATGAAGCAGGTGACCACTAATTCAGCGCTTTTAAGCAGAGCACTCTCTGGAAATATTCAGTTGGATATTTTTTTTCATACTTCCCAAATAAGAAGATTGTCACATTAACTGCAGAAGCCACTGTAAGCAACTCTAGTAGTGATGTAATCATGATGCAGTGGGCACTTAAAGCAGGATCCCTGTGGTTGAAATGGAGTCCAGGTTTAGCCGTGCAATGTTGCTGGTTAGGTGATCAGGTTTATGTCATGGCAGGGACTAGAATATTGTGGTGTGTCTACTTTGACAAATGAGGGGTAAGAGCAAACCCATTAGCCATCTATGACTGTATCAAGAAGAGAAACGACAGGGAGGCATACAAGCCAAGACAAGAACAGCAGAAGAAGGAGTAGATGTAAATGGTTCATAAGTGTTGTCTGGAAGTTGGAAGAAGGTTCCTAAGGACCAGAGAGACAACTGTCTGGAATAGCTCCAAATGTAAGGGCTGGGAGAGGGAAAAGCCCCAAGTAGTTTCAAGAGGGAGCTTTCCACTTAAGGGAAGAAACTGTATAATGTGCTAATCTGAAATGGCCATGGACTGCAGTGGCTTAAGGTCCCTTCCAGTCTTACATGTCCTCATCTCTTCAGTGGTGCCTAACAGGCTTTTGTAACTTTTATTTCCCACCACTATCTGAGAGATATGATACAGCTTTCTCACCAGATCACTAAGTGCTGTACAGCAGCCACAGAAATGTCCTTGCCCCTTGCTACCACTGGGTTTTGTTTTCTGAGGGGATTCCACTGGCAGCTATGACATTTGGAAGCTAGGACTCTTAAAAGCCCAGCCTGAGCTGTACAGCAGTACACTGAGTGTTGCTAACCTGGGGCTTCCCCCAGGAGAGCTGGCAGCAACAGGGTCATATAAGGCTGAATATACCAGCAGAGCAGGAAAACTGAAATGGGTTGTGAGACTAGCATGTCTCCTTTTTCTTTTTTAGGAAGATACTGTTGCTATGGCAATCCTTTCTTCCCCAAACTCATTTTAGTAAAGCAAGGCCTAGAATGGAGAAGTGAATTCAGCTGTACACAAAGTAGCAATTATTCTCAACAACTGGGGAACTTAGGGCCTGGATCTGAGCCATAGTGCCTTTCTCATGAAACTAGCAGGTCAATTTTTCCAAGACCCTTGACATTCTGTGTTGTGAGGCACAGAAGGATGTATTCCTTAGATAGGGGTTTTTTTTGTGTGTGTGTGTAGTGTGGTATTTGGAAATATGTAAACACTCACATTCCTTATTTATTCATCTTGACACTGAGAAACCAGTGTCTAGTTCCCAGGCTTCAAGCCAGATGAGGCTTGTGTTCTTCACAAAGGTGGTGATACGGTACCAACTTCCTGGTGCAGGGGTAAAGACTGTCTCTGACCCACTATCTCCCATGATTTCTGCTCAATGGTGTGTTATTAGTGCTATTATTACTTGCTTGTCACCATAGCAGAGACTACCATTGTAAAACATCAGTTCATTAAGCAAAGATAAAAAACATAATAGCTATATTGGGCCATACTCAGTCTCCATGTAACTCAGTATCCCATCTCCAACAGTGGCTGTGAGTGAACACCAAGGTAGGAGTGTGTATTTCCCTGTCCCCATGCTATTTCTGAATGTTTTCAGCCTAGGCACTTCTTGAGCTGAGTAAGTTTTCTGTGTTTAGTAACTCTCAGTGGATTCCTTTTCCCTGAACTTTCCCAGTCTCTCTTGAGATCATGTGAACTTTTAGCAGCTAAAGTATCCTTTGTCCAGCAGTTCACAGCTTCCAGACTTACAGTGAGAAGAAATACCATCTGTTTACAAATTTGGCTTCTTCCTCTTTGTCTGGTCCTCCCCCTGTCTAGCCTTTGTTCCAGAAGAAATAGTGAGCCATGTATCCCTACCTTCCCTCTGCATTTCTCATTATTTTGTAGCCCTCTTACTGCATCCTCCTTTACTCATCTCTTTTTGAGACCGACAAGTCTGGTGTACTCAGTTGCTCCCCAGACATTCCGGCTGCACTTCTCTCAGACATTTTCAAGTCCACTAAAGCTTTTGTGCATGGGAAAAGATAATATATTCTGTAGAAAACCACATTTGAATAACATAAGTGATAGCCAGGTTCTTAACTGGCCGGGGTCTAGCATTTTAGCATCTGCAACTATCATTTGTTTGGAAGGCATTGTGTTGCTGCACATATCCTGCAACTGGAAAATTAATGGGATATCTAAGCTACTTAGTCCAAAGTTCAAAATTGTTTGCAAATATTGATAATAGCTTATGTGTGTTAGGTGTTCTTTGCTTGATAAGGTTGGGTAATCATTTGAGCTCATTTCTGTGCAACTCTGAGTTTCATGGAAACATACTTTTGCTTACGTTTTGTATGTATTTTGTTAGTGAGAACATGTAGATTTCTATGTGGCTGGATGGGAGCAGAGTATGGGGTGTATTTGGGAAACCTGAGAATTGTGAGGCAAGTATATGGAGCCACAGTATAGGCTGAACAAGAAACCCTCTGCATTTATTTACAATTTCTCTCAGAAAGGTACATATTACTTGGTTAAGTCTTCAGCTTGCACTAGTAACATTCTTGCTTCAGCTATGGCAGTGACAGATTTTGTGGCCTTTAGCAGTTCGCTCATTTCTGTGACTGTCTCATTACCTGGCTGCCTTTCTTGCTTGCATGGTATGACTACTTGATACTTACATAATTTGTTGAAGTTTTAATTATTATAAATGCCGATTTTCATCTACTGGTTTGTAACATAACAAATCCCTGTCCAGGTAGTGTTCTGTCTCCAGCACTATTTTCAGTCTTTGCAAGATAACGTTTCTAGTTAATAAATATCAGAAATTCTTTTCATTGCACATTCCTTGGATACCAAAGTGGCTAATTCAAGAGTGTAAACAAATGGTTATTTATTTTAAGTTTGGAAACAATGTTTGTACAAGTGCACATACATTTTAAACATTCTTTTTAATTTCTTAAACAGGACATTTTTTGCTATTTATAATGAATATAGAATCTCTGATTAATTTATTGGCAAAATTTATACTGACCTTAACAGATCAGGATCTGCTCTGTGAATTTGCTTCTTAAGGGACAGAAACAAACTCAGAAAACTCTTTTTGACTTGGCGTCTCAATGTTCTGTCTGCTTATGGGAATGATGAAACAGACTTAACTCACAGCATATCATAAATATAGGTCCGTGTTTGAAATACACATTGTCAGCTACAGATGGAAGACAGAGAAGGAGCTTGACTTGAGGCCACCTACACTATGCAGTGTTCGGGGGAGGCAGGCTGACAGTGGCCTTGGCAAACAGCCAGCTCTCCTGGTGCTACCAGGGGTGAGCTTGCAGACTGTCCCTTCCCTCACAGGAGATGGCAGCAGGCTGCTGCAAACCTGTTGGGTTGATTGAGGCAGGTGGGACAAGGATGCTTCACTTTTACAGGTGTAGGCAACCAAGAAGACAAAGGTATTGTAGTCAATACCTGACCCAGCCAAAGGGTATATTATGCTTCTCTGCCAGTCCTGTCATAGCACTCCCCAGGTAAAGGAACAGCCTCAGGATAGGTGAAATTATTTTATATTTTGGTTTGTGAGGAAAAACAGTTGCACCAGAAGTCTTTTGTGATAGGCCAGTATATTTCACTTTCAGCAAACCAGTCATTTGTTGTTTTCTTCACTTCCAGGTGATGTAGAAAGTAATCTAAGCACCAAGTACATGTTGTGGTGTATACATTTTTTCAGAACAATAATCCCTTGCACATTGTGGTTCTTACTGACTGTACCTGATGTAACTAATGTTTTGTGGCATAACCCACCTTCTAGTATTTTGAGTAAAGGGAAACTACTCATAAGACCTGCTGGCAGAGTTCAGCATACATTTCGGGTGTCTTAAATGCTGTTGTTCTTAGCCTAGATTTTGGACAGTTTTAAAACCTTGAGGAGTTCCGTAAATGGGACATATATGTCAAGTGCTAAAATAATCCAATCCATAAAGGTAAATATTCTCTCCTCCCCACCTGTCTTGGCAAGTTTTCACAAAGAGAAATTTTGAAAAATTATCAATACCTTAAAAAACTGTGAGTGCCTCTACTGTCTGTTGAAATTCGGGGGGGCAGGGGTTTGTGACATAACACTCACTGGGCTAGGCCAAGATCCTTTAGCTATTATTTTCCAGTAATTTTCACAATTGTGTTTTTCTTTCCTGAAAAGATTTCTTTTATGGTGTATTTTATAAGCTTAAATTTCAATAGCATATGAATAGTTTGAAAGGGCCATACTTTTAAATTACTTCATAACTATATAACCTGATTGTTCCACTTACATAGTGTGCCAGCAGTCTTGGAGATAGATTCCTAGAAAATAAGCAAGTAAGTTTAGATAGTGTAACTCGAGGTAAGTAAGTGTTCTGTGGTAATTGTGTCATATTCATTAACAAAAACTAAGGTAGAGAACTTTAGTGTTTTAAAATAAATTGTATAAAGGTGGATTCAGAAAATTGATTTGTCACTTATTCTAGCATTTGCTAATGGTGGGAATTATGTATAAAAACTATTGAAAGTTAGAAGCATAGCTGTTATAGTCACCTAAAATAAAATTACCATAATATAAAAAAGAACTTTTTATGTTAATAAAGTCAGTATTTCCAAATAGAGTTTATGGCTTTTTTTTTTTCTGAAGTAAAATCTAGACTGTAAGAGTCTTTCTTTTTTCTTTGCATTATTATCTTCTGTCATTTCAGCATGCATACGTAACTACAGCCATAAATGGGACAAATTTTTGTACATCAGCAAAAGATGCTGTCTTTATTTTGTCAAAGAATTCTGCTCGACTTGCATCCATTAGCTGTTTTGGAGATTTTATCCTATTTCTAGGAAAGGTAAGAGCAAGAAAAGTACTGTTC
This sequence comes from Chaetura pelagica, assembly GCF_000747805.2. Classification (NCBI taxonomy): domain Eukaryota; kingdom Metazoa; phylum Chordata; class Aves; order Apodiformes; family Apodidae; genus Chaetura; species Chaetura pelagica. The sequence goes on from NW_009970724.1 coordinate 9,259,434, forward strand.
AGTAAGAATGAAGTGAAAAAATCAAGGTTTGATTCTTTCTTCTTACACCTGAAGTAAATAAAGGTTATCTTTGTTAAACTCAGTGTTGTCAACTGAGTTTCAAAGAAGAGATAAAGTTTGAGGAACGTAACCCTTTCCATAGCCTTCACTGAATGATTTGATTGTATTACAGCAGCGTCCCTGGTGCCACTCTTACAGTTCGCATTGCAATGAGTCTTTGGTAAATGCATAGGAAAAGATTGTCTCTGCCCTACAGAATTTACACACTGAATCGAACACAGTGTGACAACTGTGTGATGCCAGAAACGGCATAGCTATCTCCCAGATGAGATGTGCTATTAAAATATTGGCTCTAATGTATTTGAGTTGGGTTTTTTGTTTTTTTAAGAAACATTTATAGAAGATTACTGAGGCTGCATTTCTCTCTCTGCCTTTTACAGGTGTTTGTTGTATGTTTTACTGTTTTTGGAGGCTTGATGGCATTTAACTACCATCGGGAGTTGCAAACTTGGGTAGTTCCTCTGTTGCTTGTTGGATTTTTTGCCTACTTTATGTCCCACTGCTTTCTGTCTGTGTTTGAAGTGACAGCGGATGCCATGTTCCTTTGCTTTGCTATCGATATGGAAACAAATGATGGATCTGCAGAGAAGCCATACTTCGTGGATCAGGAACTGCTGGTAAACCTCAGTAATAACAGCAAAGATATTTAAGCCATTCTAAGCTTTTGGGGGCTTCTTTTCTTCCCAAGCCCTAGTAATTTAAACCCACAACTCATGTTACTTCCTTTTTCAATACCTTAGAACGGGATGGGCTCAGTGATGCAAATCATATGTGTGGCTCCTGTGTGCTAGCTGTCATCTTTTGCTTTCTTTTAGATCATACCCTGTAAGTAATGGCTGACTTTTCAGGCCTCATTAGATATATGTTCAATATATTGTTGGTAATAATTAAAAAATATAAATGAGTTAGTTGCAGAGATCGATCCACGGGGGTGCTTGAAGATTAGATGTTCATATTTGTTGTGACTTACTGTACAGTGACAAGCAAAAGTAAAAAACAAGGAGCTTCTTGTTGCCAGCAGCAGGTCAGGTGTCCATCCACATTCTATGGATGCTGTAGTTCTGAACAAACTTCATGCAAACTGGAGTTGCTCTGCTCCATTATTATAGAGACTGTTGCCAAAATATTGTCTTCTGTCTCTTCATTAAGTCTCCAGTCTCCAGACTGATTGTTCTGTCTTTACTTTCATAATTACTGTATTATATTACAAGCATTTCTGTGGAAAATCATTACGAAGTTAATAGCAATGGAGAGCTTTAGTTACTAGCTGTACCTGAAGCATTTGAATGTATCTATACCACCCCTCTCATATGAAGAGAATATTTGAAGCTGCAGATGTTTTTTCCTTTCATGCTGTTTTTGCCAGTTCTGTCTTTTCCTTCCTAAACCATGCAACACAGAAAATCTTAGTGATTAATGAAAAACAAAAGCAGCAGCCAGAATAGTTCATATGATACGAATCTTCTGGATGGATTTATTTGGGACAGTGTTAGATGAACTGCATTTGTTGGTTGTTTTTTTTTTTAAATGCTGCTGTTAGATGCCCTGTAATGCTCATAGGATTTTGTTGAAAAGAAAAACAAGGAAAAAGCAGCCTAAAGATAGGCTTAACCCTTTGTACAGAAGGAGATAGATACTCTTTGGCCTTGATTCAGAACAGTACTTAAGCACATGTCCTGAATGCAAATATATTACTGAATGGAAAACTCTGAAGCCTTGACCTCTGTTCTTCTCCCTCTGTTTTGCCAAATGCTAGAATACTTCAGTAAGCCAATTCTCCATCATTAAACAAACAGAGGCTTTCCTTTCTCCACTTCCAAACTTTGTGGTAGTTTCTTTTTAACTCTGCCCTTAATTCCTTGTAATTAGCTATGCCCTAGGGCCTTAGGTGAAGAGAGGTCTTCCCACAGTGGCAAGGATTCTTACAAGCAGGGCAGTCTGTATAACCTTGTATGAAAAAACTAGGGAAAGCACATCCAAACTCCTCATTGCATGATCAAGAGTAAGTATACTCACTTAGCCAAGAACTTGGAGTTTCCCAACACATGAAGGCATTTGACTTGGGATGTCTGTGTTACAGTCGGGTTATAAACATCTGGGGGTGGAAGGGAGGCCCTGTGGCACTAGGACAACATGTGGCAGTGGGCGGTGGGATTTCAGACAGCCAGAGTCCTCATTCCTATAGTAGGAGATGTAGCAGAGATCCTTGATTCATCCCTCTCAGTTGCATTCATCACCCTTGCTGCCTCTGTAGAGTCCCTCCTAGTATCACTCAGTGTCATCCAGCTAGGAACCAGCTACAGTTTCTTAGCCCTAGGCTAATTATCTCCTCTTACCAGGTATTTTTATTTACATAATGGTTTGCATTCCCAAATGATCTCACCCTGGTTTTTGCTTGTAGACTTTTGTGAGTCAGAGTAACAAGTTAACAGATGGGCAAAAACAAAGAAGCATGAGATCTTTCCAGGACAATGAAGATGGGACAGAGCTCCAACCTATGGTGAGACAGAAGCGTGGGATACGGATTTATCTGCGAGCTAATGCGTTTGCCTTTATATCCCAAGAAGATTGGATGTAGGCTGTCATGTATCTCCTGATGTCTCACAGCAACCAACACGCCGCACCGTTTTCCTCTCTATTGCTTTCCTCTGTAGGAAGCCCTCTGCTGGTGCACAATGGACGGAGCGGATCATGTATTTGTTCTCATCCTTTCCATTCCCCAGTGTGCCCAGCAAAGGAGGAGAAAGATCGGACAGTGGCAAAGGGGTGGGAGATGAAGCCTATTCAGGTAGTCCTTCACATGCCTGCTGTAGCAAAGTCAGTGGTAGGCTGCTTGATTTCATGCTGGAACTGCCACAGTTCCAGAGGTATAAGATCAGTGCTTAGAGGCCTCTCCACCCTTTTAATATTTTCTTTCTTCTTTTTCTTTCTTCATTCTCTTTCTTCGTTTTCTTTCTTTTTTTGCTTTCTTTCTTTACTTTCTTTCTTTTTTTTCTTTCTGTCTTTTCTATCACTGCATATATTTATTTACTCTGTTTTATGCTGGGGTAAAAAAGCTGAGGTGCCAGAAGGGAGTGTTCCCCCACACCCAGGCTAGGAAAGTCCTGAGAATAAATGCTCACTGACAGCTGAAAAAATATTGCAAATTGCCCAACCTGAGAAGCAAGTTCAGCATCTGGGCCTATTTTCCTCCAGCACCATGGGGGCAAGACAGGGCTGCCAGAAAAGTATTCTGCAGCGACAGCTACTCTGGCACCTACTGCTGCTGGACGCACTACTACTAGTGTCTTCTGTCCTTGGAGGACTTCTTAAACCAGTGTAACATATGTTTGTGATTCTTCTTGATCTGCTTTCCAGAGGTACTAGACTCTAGTGAACTTCCATGCAATCTTGTGGGCTTTCTGCTATAGGCAGTTGGGCTACAGAGCACTGCTTCAGTTTATTGCTACAGTGAGGGAGTTGGGCTTGATTTTTGTTCGTTTGGGTCTGTTATTGAATTCATTTTTTGCTGAGCACAGAGGGTGGGAGCATGGTGGTAAGGGTGGTGAGAGGTGTGTTATTCCCTGTGAGAGGATTGTGGATTTGAGACACAAAAGAATCTTAATTATTTTTCCAGCTTACTCTTATGACATTAAAACGCAGTACCAGGACTAGTGCTACACATTATTTGACTCCTTTTTTTTTCCTCTTTGTAGACTTGAAGTGCGCCAGGAAGTATGAAGGCAAAAAAAGAACAGCAAAAAAAGTCCTAGAAAAAAAGTAAAGGTTGCCAGTACTCCAGGAAAAAGTATCAGTTCTCTAAATCTGTTACCTTCTGCACTGGTAAAATTACACACCATCTGTTTGTACAAATAATGTCTTTTGTGTCAGCACATCTGATTTTTATTAATATACTTGCAAAGATGGTTTGAATTTTAATAAACAAACTTGTATATTTCTGTGTTGTCAGACTAAAAATACTAAGTCAAAGGTCATCCAGCTATTCTCTTTAGCTTATTGCTGTGTCAGCTAACATGGGTTTTTTCATGCTTCTCTGGGAACACTGGATCAGTCAGTACATGTGGAAACATTTACAGAGGGGACACTCTGAGATGACTTTCCTGATTTGTTCTGTATTCCTGAACAGCCGGTGCAACCAGTAAAGGAACTGTACTGAGCTCAGTGATGGAAATTACCACTGATAGAAGTTCTCTGTAGTTAAGGTAATGGTTATAAGGTAGGTGACTTTCTTCTAATCTCTTTTGGAAATTATTTTCACAAGTTAGTATCATAAATTATCCATGGGCTCCTCTCCAAAGGGCAGATGAGGAATAGTTTTTGGTATTTTTTTTTTTAAATAAATAACTATTTTCCCTATGCAACTAAAAAGACAAAGGAAAAAAAGTATCTGGATTTAAAGCTTGAAAAGGAATTAGATGAGCAGTGGCTGGACAGATATACGATAAAAGGATGTTATAAGTAATACTTACAAATGTTAGCTGTAACATGGATGTGGAATATAAAATATCATGAAGGAATGTAGCAAGGAGACTGTCAGGGCCGTAGTCAGGACATGGTAAGTGTAGACACTTTAAAAAATAGTATCTTGGTAACAGGCTCTCAGCATTTTCTTGTAGAGCAGTTATGAGCTTTGTTTAAACTTTGTACTTGGACCCTGGTTATAATGCACTTTTGTGGGCTTCAGCTCATTCCAAGTATGGGGTAGTTACAGATTTTTACCCAGTGGCACATGATGTTATTCTTTGTTCAAAAGCTCCTTTAACCTTTTGTTTGAGGAGAGGTTTGAAGTGCAAAAATTACTCCAATCAGGGATTTCAGTGAAACACACATTAGTGTGGGAAGTGAGACATTACTGCAGGTGACTCAAAAGCTGCCATAATTGATTGATAAAATTTTGATTACTCACAGCTTGGAAGGGACAGACAGAAAAGCTCACTGAGGGCCTGAATGACAAATACGTCAGCTAACTACTCTATCTGATCTCCTGCTGTTGAAAGGAGATAAGTTATGTGCTAAGGCATGCTAAGAAATACCTGCTTTTCAGTCTTCATTTGATTAACTTTCCCTGCTTTAGTATGAGCCACATCATGAAACTGAGGATTATGGGATAGATGATGAAAAAGGGAAAGAAAGCGATTATTTTTGGCTGTGCAGGTGAATCTGATAATCTACTATCTGTGACTTGCTACCTCTCATTATTTAAAAGTGTACACTCGGGTACTTCTGGTACATCCACAGCTTGTGGATGCTGTGGGAACTGGAAATCATACCAAATCAGCAGTCGCTTTCAAAGTGTGAGGAAGTGTGCAGATAAAGTACTTACAGAGGGGCAAAACTTTTTCTCTGATTCCAGTAGGAGTGTTTCCAAGCAGTAATGTCTCCACAATGTAAAAATTATGTTTACCAACTTACAAAGCATAGTAGGTTCACTTGAAAGTTAAAAATATCAGTTCTTACTGTGTTTTTTTTTTTTTTTTCTGTTTGCATTTGATACATTGCATGTTTTGGGCCTTGACTCAGGAAATCTGGTGGAAAAAAAGGAGGAAAATTTGTATCTAAGTATTCTTGTTTTCAGACAATCCCTAGATGACCTCCAGAATCTCTTCTAATTGCAGTACAGAGGGGCAAAACTTTTTCTCTGATTCCAGTAGGAGTGTTTCCAAGCAGTAATGTCTCCACAATGTAAAAATTATGTTTACCAACTTACAAAGCATAGTAGGTTCACTTGAAAGTTAAAAATATCAGTTCTTACTGTGTTTTTTTTTTTTCATTGCATGTTTTGGGCCTTGACTCAGGAAATCTGGTGGAAAAAAAGGAGGAAAATTTGTATCTAAGTATTCTTGTTTTCAGACAATCCCTAGATGACCTCCAGAATCTCTTCTAATTGCAGTGATTCTGTGATTCTGTTCATTGCAATTATGATGCAGTGTCACTGCCTTCACTACAGTTCCTGGGAGGAGAAAGGACTTCTAGACACTTACTACAAAGTTTAGTTTGCTTTTTAAAGAAGGAAGGTACTGAAAAATTCCAATTAAACTGTATTTGAGTGTGTTTCATTTAAGTAATGCTGTACTGACCAGAAATTAAAACAGTGACAAAATGTTTTGAGCCACATACATTTTTAGAGAAGAGTTCCAAATTTATCACTTTAAATTAAATTTTCTACACAAAACGTAGCTTTATAGCATTCAGGTGCAACACAAGACCTCTCCAGCTTACATACATTCCACTAGCATTTGTGTCAACAATCTTCAGCTGCAGTGTGGCCTGAGTCCTCACCTGAGTTAGAGGGATAAAGCAGCCCTACAAAAGCTGATGCTATTTAGCACTTGTTTCTCGTTGCTGCCTTCCCCTGCAGGATACTGTAGTCAGGCAACTATAAAGCAGGCTGGAAGGAGGTGGTGGGGCTGGATGTAGGCACAGCTTAGGTGAATATGGTTAGTACTACTTCAGGCACTGGTGCTTGTCCAAGTCACTCTGGTATTTCAGTCTCTGCCCTGCAAAGCAGCCCAGTATCGTGTGGACTCTCCTTTCCTGCAGCTGTGGAAGATTGGCTTCAGAGGAATGCAAGGTACTTTATTAACAATAATCCTTAAATACATGAGATGGGGACTACTAGTGTCTATATACCAGGAAATGGCAAAGTATTATGGCATATTGTTCTAACAAGACAGTTTGCATTTGGTCTTGCTTGGTGTTTACTTCAAACTCTCGCTTAATTCAGTTATTATTCCACTGGGTGCCTCTGTGGATGAAAGAAAACAGGTGTACTGACAGCAGTTTTTTCTGTGTTGTTTCCTCTGTTCAAGTACAAATGTGTGCAATCAATTTAAAGCATAGGTTTTGGATTCAGAAAGAATGAGGGGCGTGGTTCAGGCTTTTAAAAAGAGACCTGGTTTTAACCAAAACTATGAAAGCAGCAAGGCTTTGGTTGTTGATCATAGCACTGCTTTTCAACAGTCAGTCAAATTGTTAAACATTATTTGAAGTGGGGAAGAGCAGATCTTAACAGACATCTTGGCAATAATTTTCATGCCTCAGATGCAGGGCTTGGACCAGTGACCTCCAGAGGTCCTTTAAGTTTAAATTCTATGAAATAAATAAGCTTAAAACTGACTCAACAAATAAATTAGTTGCAAGTCAGATCACATCACACTCAAAGATAACAGAACCCAATGGAGCAAAGCTCAAAAAATGTCTGGTTTTGTGAAAAGAATCCATTACAATCCAGAACTTAGAAGTGTGAAACATTTTATATGATAATGCAAACAAGTTTAATCTGTGGTAAATACTTAAAAAAACTCCCACTTTTCTTAAAAAAACCCCAACAAATTAGGATTAGCAACAGTGCCCCCCACTGCATGCTCTTTTTTTCTCCTGTTAAAAACATCCCAGGTAAATTAGCAGAGTGTGTCTGCACTCCATGGTGGGCAAGAAAGTATTTTCCATTTGGGACTAAAGCTCTGCTATCAGTAACTAAAGAACTCAGCTTGCAGACCAGTAGGCACAAAGACTGGGCTCTCTCTTCACATACTCTAAAGCAAGGGTGTCTTGAGTTCCCGAAGTGATGGCATGATTATTACAGGCTGAAGCAGTTTTGAATATATGCAGCTTCTCATTTGCCTTGAGAAAAGGGCAGGGATTTAGTGAACAGCTAAGGATCTCTGGTCCTAACTTCATAATCATGTAAAGGGGAAGTGAACTCTGCTGTAAAGGAGCTACATTCCTTTCCTGTTAAGTCATTGTCACTCACTCCCAGGAGATTGTTTTACAAAGTTGTTAGATTAAATCCTGTGGAAAAGAAAGAACCGGAACTGCAACAGACAGCAGTTCTACATTACCCTTAACAAAGGCAAATGTGATGTGGATTTGGAAATAATCTCTGTGGCATCTGATCTTATGAATGTTAGCATAAAAAATGAGACAGGATCTTCTACATACCATTAAGAAAAAAATATTTATTTATAAAAATACACTGGGATCAGTTTGAGAAGTATGGTAATAAATACAGTTCAAGGTCTTCCTAGAACTAGAAAAGCATTTCTACATGGATATATTATGGCACAATAAAAGGTAAATGCACCATCAATCATGGAACTTCTGTTGGCTCAAGACTTTGTACAAGCTCCCTTTTTAGTAAGACAACTGTTTCTAAGAGTTTGGTCAGTGTTGATGATGGAATGAATACACAATCACAAATGCACACTTATGTCTAATGCAGGACTTACCATTAGCAAACAATACCTTGAAAACATAGTAATGATAGTTAATTCACTAATGTGATGTCTTAGATTTAACTGGCAAACACCACATTTAACTTTAAGCATTAAATGCTTTTATCTCATCTGGAAAACAGAAAAGCTGCAAATACGTAAAATGAAGGCTAATTGTGGTATGTAAATACCTACTAAAGTATTGTGAAAATATATAGCTCCTTATTAGACAACCTGGCTGTACATGAGCACTCCCCTCTTTCACAGTATTCCTTTTACTTCATATGCAGTTATTGTTTATGCTGTAGACTACATCTGTTACAGCACTAAAGGCAACTAGACAGGGAAAGGGCAGAGAAAGGAAAAGGGAATGTATGTAAGGCAATATTTCTTTAGGTACATTAAGCATAGTGTGTAGGAAAGACAGGTAACAATTCCACAAGGCTAGTTTCGTTCTTACTGAATAAAATAATGGACTAATACTGAACTTGATGCAAAGCTAATAATCAATGCCCTGGTCACTGTACTGACCATGGTAATCTCTTTGATAGTCATCCTGGTACTCCCCGTGATAGTCATCTGGGTATTCTGCCTGATAATCGCTATCGCTGATTTCTGACCCATTAGTTCCTGTTCCTTGGCTGCCGTTATGGATGACAGGTTCTGTTGGTGCAGCACAGTACTTGGGGTCATACACTTGTCGTCCAAGCCCATACACACTCATTCCCTTCTGTGAGGCTACTTTGTTGGTACCCATTTGTAATGAAATAGTTGAGTTATCCACAGGTTGTAATATGTGCTTCTGATCGTAGATGTCTCTCCTGGTACCTGGTGCCAGCATACCAGCCTAATAAAACAGGATTGTAGAGGTTCAATAAGAAGATCAAGAGCTGTGATTACTAGGTTTATGATTACAACTAGTACACCTTACTGGAAGTGCTAGAAAGTAGTAATTAAAATGTAAAAAACATAGTGCAGCAGCATGTGTTCGACAGTAGGTAAGTCATAAAAGAAAGTCCTTGCAGAAAGGTCCAGTTTATTTCCCTCTTTGGAGAGAATATACTAAGTGTTTGGACTGAGGTAGTGCCCAGGAAGCAATTTCTTTTTTCTTCTGCCTAGATAGTACTTGAAATGAAGTTACTGTTTCCTTCTGATCTAATACAGCCAGCTGAAAATTCTAGAAGCACCAGGTCATTTTTTCTACCTGAAGATGTTCAGCATAGAACACAATGGATAGTGGGAAGAAATTTAAGTTCTTCAATTACTGCATAAGAGCACAGCTGAACTATACCCTCACGCTGCTGCCAGTGAGACCCTGCTACTGCACACAACTCAGGCTCTCCCAGGTCGAGACTTGTATCCCCTCTACATGTGTCACACTGTCCTGCTTACCTGACTGGCTCCTTTGTTAGTGCCCATCTGTAGGCTAATCGTTGTCTGGTCAAATGGCTTATCAGTTTGCATTTTGGGATCATAGAGGTGTCTTCTAGTTCCGTAAGCAGTCATGCCTGCCTGACTGGCACATTTGTTGGTGCCCATCTTTATTGGGGAAAGGAAGAGGTGGACAGAAAACATTATTTTTATTTGTACAGCAAGCACAGTCTAAGAAAACACATATGATTGGTTACTGTGATGGCTGATGGAAAAAATAATTACAGTGCATGCTTTCCTCATGTAGCTTGACCACTACCTTTAATAAACTACCCTTTCTACAATACTGAGTTTCAAAAGAATAATAAGGGCAACTGTCATCCTAAGGCATTTTGCCCAACTGCATGTGCAATTAGAATGGACGAACACATTGAAATGTAATAATTAATTTTAAGATTAACTAGTAATGATTCAGTGACACTGCCACAACTCCTCTACCACAGGAATGTAAAGATTTCATGCCTGTTACTTTATTTTTTATTACTATTAAGGACAGTGGAGAGAAAATAAAGCTTCTACCATATAAGGAGCTTTAGCTATCAAAAAATTCCTACTTTAAAACCACTTTAGGGGGCAGAGATGATACTGCTAATATTAGCAGTTCTTCTTGTCCTTATCACTCTTACTGCAGATTTAAAACAAACAGAAAAACCTTCCAAGCAGTCACTTGAGCTTAAAAAGCAAATCAACTGCTTTAAAGAATTAAACCTTTATACCTCCATGATAATATATTGTAATTCTGCAGCTGTTTTTGTATAAACAATGTATCAGTTAATCAATAAAGTTGATCTCAAAACAGATTAACTGCAAACTTGAATTTCATACTTACCTGCAGGCCAATTACACTTTGACCAGCTTTTAGTTTTCCTGCATCAAAACTTCGGGCTTGTTTCTCTGCATATTTGACACCAATATCAATTGTAGTATGAAAACCTTTGGTTTTTGCCTATTTAGGGAAAGTGAAAATAGAGTATTCAGTGTTTAAAATGTATTTTCTGCAACTGGAATGCTGGCTTTACAGCCCTGATCCTGGGCTCTCAGATTATGCCAAAGCTACTCAAGTATCTTGTCAGAAGGATATTCTGCAGGGCTTAGTGGTCTCCTGTGAGCCTCCCCAGTTCTGTGTATGCACAGGTAGCTCCAGAGTAAGGCTATTTGCAGTCAGGAATCCTAACTTGGAACTCCAAGCCTTCCCTGGAGCCGTAAGGTAGGACACAGCCCTCTGAAATGCAACCTCTGCAGTACCTCAGACACAGCAGTATCTATCCCCTCCTAACAGGCTGCATGCTGTTTTCCCTATCTGGATGAGTGGTAAGGGTGCAGCTGGACTGGTATGTGGATTTGTGCCAATTCCAGGGGTACAAATACTTACCAGACCTGCTAGTGCCACTAGAGTAGTCTGTACTTGAGTCATATTTCCATTTTCAAAAAGATCATTTGCTTCAAAAATATCATGTGGCTTCATGCCGTAGACTTGGATGGCTTTGATAAAATTCCCAATGTTCTCCAGCTAAACAGAAACAAAAGAGCCAGTTTCCTACTCAGTGATTCAATTAAGAAACTAATTTAAAAGCTTTCTGGTGTTGGTTTGTTTTGCTTGTTTACCCCATTTCTTTGCCTTGTACAAACTGGACAAAACAGCTGGCGTGGTTAAGAGTGACTGGTAGGAAGTTTGAGATTATCATATGTTATTTTAATTACTTTTAATATTGCCTTCAGAAATCAGTCTAAAAGTTTATCTAGCCTGGCATCTCTTTATCAGTGAGTATCATATACTTTGTTAGAGGGGGTTTTGGTTACAGAACTGCCTCAACTCTTTC
>NW_009970724.1:9271135-9291002 GCF_000747805.2 Chaetura pelagica
TTCCCAAGAAAAATCTTAATCTAAAGCCTGCTTAAAATTGTAAAATTTGACATGTTATTTGACTTCAGCAAGTGATAATTTCAAGTAAAAAAGAAACATAATTATGTGGATAGTAATAACTTTTAATCTGGTTTGAAGGTATTACTTGCTTACCTCCTGGGACAAATTCAACTAAGTTTATGGAATTCATTAGCACTTTTTCATTAGCACTTTTTAGCACTGTGCGATAGAAACTGGAAAGCAAGATGGAGCAAAGACTGAACCTCATCTTCTGAAGTCTCAAGAGGTATTCAGTTGGTTCAATGCCAATAAAAACAGGAGGCTGACATAGCAGCATTAAGCTAGACCCAGCAGCAGTAAAGGCAGTCGCATCTAAACAAAACCCCTTCCAATCTTTGTTCTAAATACATGTTGTCTTTGATTGTCCCTGACAGGGGTGAAGTACCAGATAGAGCACTCGTAAGACATCAAATCTGAATACACTGAAATAACGTACATACTGTAGTTGCACATTATTGTTTTCTGAGTTCTGTTACACAGTCTGAGAATGCTCAGGTCCTTTCCCCCCCCATTCTCTCCAGCTGCTTTCTCAGGACACTTTGCACAGTGACCTTGAATGTCCAGGTATGTGCCTAGTTGTTGACCTAACACCTTGCAGAACTGACTGGTTGGAAAACTCTATTTGTGGTTTAATAAAAAAGTGGGTTTTTTTTAACTTGGAGAAAGGCCTTGCTATATAGCTGTGTTCTTCCATCCAAAATTTCATCTAACTAAAGCACTACTATTGAATATGTATACTCAACTGCCATGTAAAAGCAATCTCAGCTGTACCTCCTTTCTGCACAATGTTGTTGCTGTATGCCTTATCCTCAGATGTTGTGTACATACCTCATACAAAACTTTGTGCTGTCAAGATTTAAGGTGTACCATATTCACAGCAAATTTGTTAATACAGAACAAAAGAACTGTTTGGGGGTTGGAGGGGTTAGAGGTGTAGTTTGGGGTTTGGTTTTTTTTGTTTTACCTGGTGCCAATTTAGTTTTGATTGATTAATTTTCTTCACTGATCCTGGCTGCAGCTTATTTATAAGCCTGGGGAGGTGAAAAAAAGGGAAATGCTTAAACAATAAATTTCATCCTTATACCAACGGTGCAGGCATTAGATATTTTCACTCATATTAATTGCATTAGTTTCATAAAAATGGTTCATTTTTGTATATACAGAGTGCCAAGCTCAGATCTCGGGTCTAACAAGTCTGACAGACCATAAGAATTTTTGTGTGCCATTTGATTATTATAGAATAGAGTTTCAGCTTTAAATTTAGAAATATTTAGAAATCTCAACAGGATGAGAGGTGACAGTTTCAAACTGGAAGAGGGTAGATTTAGATTAGATACTAGAAATTCTTTCCTGTGAGTGTGGTGAGACACTGGAACAGGTTGCCCAGATAAGTTGTGGATGCCCCATCCCTGGAAGTGTTCAATGCCAGGCTGTATGGGGCTTTGAGCAATCTGATCTAGGGGTTGGAATTAGATCATCTTTAAGGTCCCTTCCAACCCATTCTATGGTTCTAATCTTTGCTGAAATCTTTTTAAGGAGATTTAAGTTTCCATTCTTTCCACAGTTTCAAAGAAGCTATCTCCCACCCTGCTGCCAACTATCTTTGACTATTACAGTTGTGTTTCAAGGTCAGTCTTCAGAAAGTCCCTCCTTAGTTTATCAGAAGTGGGAAACTGCTAAAAATAAAGTTACTTAATAATGCTTACTCGCATAAGATTATGCCATCTTTTAATCCCAGTTGAAAGTTTGCACCAATGCTCAGCCCTGTAACCTCTTCTATCCAGTTACGCAGATCTTCTTCTATTTGGGGGTCATATTTCAGTGCAATCTGTAACACAAGCAGTTATAAAGTTACTTCCCAAGAGAAAACTGGAACTCTTTCCCCCCCCAATCCATTTCAAAGGGATGCTATAGCGTTCAACCAGTAATTTTATTGCTGGATTTAAAACTGTATTTGAAATATCAGAGTACAGATGCAAGTCTTTTATCCCTTTTATTATAATGTTTATAGCTTTCTTAAATGTTTGTTTGCAAGTAGCACTTTGAAGCATATAGCAGTTCTTCCTACTGTAAGAACTGCTGGAGCTTGTGAACAGTCTTAACAGCTGGAGAATTAGAATTGTTTTGGAAAAAAAAACCAACAACACCAAACCAAAACACTGTAGTTTAGCAGGAAGTACAAAAGTGAAATAGTGTGGTGTGAATGCAAGCATTCTGAATTGCTGTGCCATCAGTACTCTTGCTCAGATGTAGATTTCTCCGTGAGCATTTTTCTATAACAGATTTGAAGTTATGCAGATAAAGATAATGGTGGGTTTGCTTTTTTAGCTAGGAGATGACCTCCAAGTTTTTCACTTGTTGCTACAACAGTAAGAGTTATCTTGCTGGGAATTCTGAGGGGTTGTGTGTGTGGCTCTTTTAAACTTAAGCTGTAGTATGCCTGCTATTTTTCTTTGGCCTTGCTGAAGACTCCAGTGGAATAAACTGATCTCATGTCTTAATTGCAAAGTTACTGCGCTGTTACTTTAGAGAGAGAAAAAGTGCAATGGTCTTTGAAGTTAAAAGCATCAAACAGAGGCCCAGGGTTGTTATTAGCATGGTGAGTTAAAACTCCTTTCCCAGATGTTCAGGCTTCACTTCTCAGTGTGTGAAGTGAAATCAACTAGAAATCAACCAGTAAACAAACTCCAGTGATGCTGGCAGTTAACGGAGCCCATACTCCACTCTGTCCTTTGTTCCCCTCCCTGAAGAGACTGCAACACTAGAAATGAGCTTAAACCTCCTACTTTTGCAATGCTTCTCAATATTGGCAAGCTGGAGAAAAGGCATTCTATCCTTGAAAGCATTGCTACTTTATCTGCAAATGAAATAAGTTATCTAAGCACAAGAGTTGACAGTGAAATAAACTCCCATAGTGCACAGGTTGGCAACACTTTTCCACCCTCATTAGAAGTTGTCCTGCACGGGTCAATGAGCAAGTCAGGGAATGAGGGAGCAGCTGTGAGAAACCTGACAGGCAAGCACAGAATGTACTTGCACTGTTTATAATGGAAAATGAGCTCAGCTACTACCAGTAACTTACAAATTTGGAACAATGTAAAGCCATTCACATTTAGATCAAAATATAAATTCAGTCTTTTTACATAGTTCTTACACTTCAGCCCAGAAAGGCCAGATATTAGCGGCTATTTATATGGCCAGAGATTATAATTCCAAACTATCTCTATTACTTGGATAGAAGCAATTGCTGTGTTTTTGGCCAGTGTTAGTAATTCCCAACTCCAAACTGACCAAACTGAAAATTACAGTGTTCTGTTCTCTATTTTTCTTCTAAGGGGAATGGAAAATTCCTGTATCTCTGGCTTCACTTCAAAAACTTTTCTGAGTAATACTTATTTTCCTTAGACTATTTGTAACAGTGGTGCTATGGTGCCTTAGTTACAGATCAGAACAATGGACTAAACTGTTCTCTTATTCAGGTCTTGATGAAGGCGTAAAAACTTGTGTAATATTCTGCACAAGATGACAAGCACCTTAGTGCTGGCTTAAAATAATCACAATTCCTCTTTCTTCATTGAACATGAAAAGGAAGAAAGCTCAGGCAATACTGCCTAGTGTGAGGAAAATGTCATGACTACTTCTTTGTTGTGTTTTGGTGTGGGGTTTTTTAATCACACCTTTTGGATATTAGACAGCTAAGATGAGAAGCAGACTAGAAAAGCCAGCTGAAGTTCACAGCTCCACAGAGGAAGCTGCTGCCAAGCAGCACAGCCACGTTGTTTATGGTGATTGTAGTAACAGTAAAGCCCCTTTTCTGAGGGGCTACCAGAAAGGTTAACATCTTGAAAATGGTGTATGAGGAAGCTTTCTCCTTCCTCTCCAGGTGATTAGCTTACAAGCTACTTTTCATGGCTATTTTTATTTCCTGTGGAAACAAGGCTTATGTGATCACAGCCTTAATTTGCATCACCCAGAACATTTGGCAGAACTCAACCAGCAGCAGTCTTGGACACGACCGAGTTAGGATATTTTGCGTAGAGTTAACTCTTTGTGGAAAAGAGAAAAATCCCAAATCATCCCCAGAGGAATGAAATATGGCATCATGCTCTTATGACACATTACAGAACCCAGAGAGATCTTATAAAAGTGACCTCACCCGCAGAATCTTGTGTGATGTGTACAAACAAGACATACAAGAGATAGTACATTTCTCTACACCAGTTCAAGAGAAAAAACGGGATTTGTACAAAGTCCAGAACTCAGTACATTCCGATATTACAGTTATGAGAGGGCAGAAAATTTGGGCTGGTTGTTTGTATGTTGACACCTTATGCTGTGGTAAAATCACCATTTTCAGGTGCGTGTGAGTACAGAGAGTGGTTTAAGCTAATCTCTTCCACAATTCTGTAGTTAGAAATGCAATGAACGCCATGCTTTCTGAAAATTCTGGCAGTTTCTGTTTCAATGTAGATTAAAGAGAATGCTAAGTCACAGTTTAGTCATCCTGCAGCTGGAATTGTCCAGAATACAGATGCAATTGTCCTTCTACAGCTTCATTTTTAAGTACTGGTAATTGCTTTTGGTTGTTTTTAAAAAAAAAAAAACAACAACAAAGGAAATGAAGTCTGTGATCATGCAATCAAAGGACATGTCTTAAAGATCAGAGTCTATCTCTTCCCATATTAAAAATAGTGAGAACCCTGAAGACTTTTGCAAGTGTGCTTATTTTATTTAATCTTCCTTGGCAAGCATATATGAAAAAAAAAAAGCACAACTTTTCCTTATTTAATACTAAGTGCATTCCATATTTGAGATTACAATGATCATGCAATCAAAGGACATGTCTTAAAGATCAGAGTCTATCTCTTCCCATATTAAAAATAGTGAGAACCCTGAAGACTTTTGCAAGTGTGCTTATTTTATTTAATCTTCCTTGGCAAGCATATATGAAAAAAAAAAAGCACAACTTTTCCTTATTTAATACTAAGTGCATTCCATATTTGAGATTACAACTGAGCTGAATACGGAATTGCTACCCTCATTGCTTAGGGAATTTAGAAGTAATCAGATGGAATTTTATCACCTCTCCTAAAAAATATTTACTTTATGTTGGAGTACTTTCACATGTGTTCAAATCTTGAGTCTTTCAAGAGGCTTACGAAGTATCTTGGGGTATCACTACTATGGTTATCTAGAGATAGGAAATAAAAAAAATGCTTACATGTGTCAGGAAACTTGTCTTGCTGCCACTAAAAACATTGCTATTAAATCTGCTGATTGTCTTAATTGTCTTCATTACTGTGTAGTTTGACTAATATACGGTAAAGTGTTTGGTTTGATTTTTGAAATGGTGGGAAAGTAGGTTGAATTGTCATTATCGTTTCTTTGAACAAATACACTCAATCTATCTGAAAAGCTAGAGATGTGGAAACTTAAGAATCTGGTTTTTAACAGATGACAAGGGGTTAAAAAGGGAGAGTGGCAGGTCAGGTACTACAAGAGGGAGGCATTATGCTTACTTGGAATTCTTAGCTCTTTACTCCAATGGCACAGCCAGAATTTATGTAACACTAAGTAAACGCATTTTCCATATGTCTATCAGAATTATTCCACTTTTCCTTTGATTGCTATCTACAAGGGGAGGTTGGAAGCTTTAATATAAATTTTAAAAATGTTACGGCTTTTTCCATTACTACTCCTTAACATGCCAACACTTGATCCTCTTTCAGTACTGAACTTTCATGGAAGAGACTTAAATCCTACAAGTCCACAGCAAAAGAAGGCATTATCTTCTAGAGAAGAGAACAGTAGCTAAGCAGCCTCATTCAAGGTACTCATTGCCGGTGTCATAAGAAAAGCTCTGGTTTCAGAATGCCGTAGAAAAAAATGAATTCTAGCCACTGATACAAAGATTTTATAGAAGTTTAAAAGCTAGACAGTGGGAAGCCAGCTATTAATTACTTTGTTCTAATAAGTCTTGAAATATATATAAAGTTGTAAATACTACTCTTCTTGTTGATGCTTCAGTAATACAGATTTAGTAGTAAGCAATATCTTTGAAAAGAGACAGTTTATTAAATTACAGTTTATAAAAATGGTAAAAAATATAGGTGATCTATAGCTGTAGGAGGAAAAGAGTAGGTGAGGTGTTACTTGCCTGTTAGAAGCTCTTGACTGCTACTGAAGTTGTATTTGTATTCAGTATAGGAAAAGCTAACAAAATTCAACAGTGAACTGGAAGGCAATCTTTTGAATAATTCTAAGTAGATATTTAATAGTTCTACTACTGTGGTCCTTGGAAGACTGAAAGTATGTATCACCTTGCTACTGTAAGTCACAAGTAAGAAGAAGCTGCAGAAAAACTAGGTCTGTGTATTAATGTATTTTTGGACTGGCTTCAAATTTGATTTAAAAAATAACTCACCTACTCATTTGCAACTACAGCTGTTTAATTACTTTAGTTAGTTACAACTCTGAAAAATACTCCAGTTGTATCTGAATTTATGAGAAAGGAGGCAGAAATATGGAAAACTTCTCCACGCTGTAAGAGAACGTTTTGAGCTTGATGCTCTTTAATATCAGTTAAGACCACATTATATTTTGGGTTTTTTTCTGAGCTTCACAAACAGCCATACAATTTTAATGTATTACTAAAGGACATTAAGTTTATTGGGAACTAACATGTCTCAGGTACTTATCCTGCTAGATGGTGTCTGGTACAGCCAGGACAAAAGACTGCCTTGTTAGTGATGCAGAAGTAGCAGAACCCAGTTATACCAGTATTTCAGCTAAAAATGTCTTTTTTTCATTATGGTAACCTGGTATTACATCTAAGTCAAACACCTCTGTTACCTAAAACTGATGCACTTCAATTGTAGGGCTGGAGTGGTGTTGTCTTTGAGTGGAAGGATGGAGGGGTAAGAACTCAGAGCATCAAGAAGTCAGTTCTTCCTCTTACTTGGTGATTCCTGTTTTAAATGCCAAGTTTCATCTTTGTCAGCTGCAGGCACTAACTAGCAGGTGGTGTGATACATGTAAAGGTACACCAATGTGTGCCTAAGAATCCTTGGGTTAAACTTGATTCCTCTGGAAACTTCACACCCAATTCTTGCATCTTGTTCCCTTTGGGTAGGACTTTACTGCTTACCTCTTACAGTGTAAAAGCCCTCCCTCTATCTGTAGCACAAGAACAGCAATCATCACTGTTTTTATTAAGCATGTGGATTCCTGGAAATAAATGAACTTGTGTTGGCCAGTTTCAAGGGACACCGATTATTCAAGTTACTTAATATGCCTGTAGCATGCTAAGTTTGAGTGATGATGTTAACGAGTATTTTGCATCATAAATGATATCATATGGACATTCAATTGTTTTTTTATACTAATCTTTTCCAAATTACATAGTACACACTGTACACTAAGGGCTGTGTATAAGCCAAATCTCCAGTTTAAGAGTTCAACACTCTATGCTGCTGCTACTCTGGAAAAACACTGTAATAGTATCTCAAAAAATAGTTTAATCACACAGCATAGCTTTTACCATTCACTGGGACTAGCAAACAGAACTTAGTAAGTTAAAAAGCAGGTATAAAAGATTAAACTTGCTAAGTTACCTATCATGTCACAGCAGTGAATTTTTATGGTTTCAGTGGTGCCTACAACCATCCTTTGCACGGGCATAACTACTACTCTAAGGAGTGATTTGCTTTGCAAAGGCCATGGATACCAATGCTGATGCTTCTTTATTATGTGCTTGGCACTAGCTTATTAAGAGATCTTTCTCCTCCCTTTGTTAAGGCTTTATGATGGTATGGGGAAAAGATGAAAGCCAAATCATCTCCTGGTATCAAGGCAGAGGCTCTCAAAAGTCCATACTCCTCAGAAGTGGGAGTAAGGCAGACTACATGGCCAATCCCAAATTATTCTCCAGAATTCCAGCTACTTGCACCTGAGCTACCCCATTCTGCTCATTACCTGCTGTTACAGAATATAGCTCTGAATCCCACATCTAAAATTTATACAGCATAACACCTGGGACAAAAAAGTGTGAAAAGCTTACTGGTTATGCAAATGATAAAAAAAATTGCACAGAACAGTTACATGTCTCATAAGCAGGAAGGATTATTTTTCTATATTTTTAAAAATTATACAATTGATTTTAAACATTCTGGTTAAAATTCTATGGAGCAAACAGTGCTGTATCTTCAGCTTCAGAGACAAGGGAGAGTGACAAGGATATAATCAGTGTTTTTCTGCAGAAGAGTTCCAGTTGTCTGCTAACTGAGTCACAGAATAAACAGCGTACCCTTTAAGTTGAAACAGCCTAAGAGAGTGGGACAACACAAGGTTTTGATTTTTACTGAAGTGGTTGAGAGGAGAGTACCAAGGTTACTATGAAGTAGAGCTTCTTGTCATTCGAGCTACCAATCCAATGGTCTTTCATCATAAGAACAAATTAAAATTCCCTAATATTTTAAAGTATTTTGACCAGGGGTGCATGCAAAAGCAAACATCAGAGGAGGCATATTTGTGCATGAGAAACCCAAAGGTAAAGCAAATGTAAAAATCCATATGAAAACCAAAGGGGAAAGTACTTAAAAAACTGAAAGCCACCATTAGATATTCCCTGGTGTTTGGAAATGTATTTTTTTTTCTGTGACTATGGACTGTAGTACAGAAAGGCAGGGAACACACTAATGCTAGCATTGAAAGATCTCACTGTATTCCACTACACTACTTAGCACAAAAATTTTACAGCTGTATCCATTTTGCTTAGTATTCAACAGTATTTTTTTATATATAGCATAACTGATAACCTGCCAACACTTCACTGTCTTTTCTGCAAGTCAAAATTTATGCTACAATCTTTAAAGGAGGGATGTATAAGCTTTAATCTAAAATTCCAGTTTAAACTCCATGAATTAAAAAACTTAAGAGGCATGGCTTGTTCTAGCTCATCTTACAAGTAAGATACCTCTAGTCAGACACGGTGTTGGTTGCCAGCTTGTGAACTATCCAAGGGGCAAACACTACTGTCTCTTCCCTCAAAGTGCACCAACTCACCTGCCCCAGACTGCAAACCCATTCCCTCATTTACTGTGGCTGAACTACTGCAACACTCCTGCTCATTCCAATCTGTGCTCATAGTTTTTCTCACATTTCTTGTTCTTATGAATTCTTGTCAAGAGTGACAGTTTTCTGGCTTGTAACTGATTCTGCTCAGTCATCAGCTTCTACTTTCAACTGTAGCACCTTCTGGTCCTGCCACCCTACATCATACTTCTTGATGTCAAGTCTCTTTGCACTTCTTTAGTCTGTATATTGCAGAACAGCTTAGATTTATTTGCAGAACATTGTTTCAGCAATATTCACTATGTATTCTTTGAAATTGCTGTTTTCACTGTGATGTGAAGTTTCTTCTCAGCTAAAACAGTGTTGATCCAACCCAAATCACAAAAGCCTGTTACTCGCTGAGGAGAACATTCCCCTTCCTCTGAAACCCACCCCCAAGATGACTGACTTGAGCTCTGGGCAGGCTCTGACATCACTAGCAGTGACATCTTCTGAAACCACATGCTGAGGGCTGCACTGAGAACACTGGTAACCTGCAGTACTGCCTGACTTCAGGGATACTCAGTTGCTTTTGTGGAGAAAAAAAAAATATATAATCTAACAGAACAGTCTGGTGCATAAACATAAAACAAAACAAAACACCAACAAACAACTTTAAAACCCCAACCCAAACAAAAAATCTGTAAGCAACCTAGTTTTCCTACGAGCAATACAGGAAATGTCTCCTGAGACAGCTCCTACTGTAACTCTGGTGCAACAGTAGTTCTAGAGGCTGGACTGAGCCTGCAAACAGAAAGAGTGACAGCAATGATCCCTGTATCTTTGAGACTACTTTTCTAGTCTATTGCTACTACAAGAATCCAGGAAATAAGACATTCTTCTAAGTCTGCTTATTTTCCTCCTCCAGTACAACAGTCCCATTACAAGCAAACTGTATTGTGATTTTGTAGCTCTTCCCAAATGCCCTACTGATTGGACAAGTCTTCCATCCTCACCTTCTGAATAGGACCATAAAATCTGATTTTAGCCTGAGTCATGCTCTACACCCTTTCTTCTCTTCAAACCTTCTTCATTTACCAACAACAGTAGAATTGTGGTTTACAGCAGCAAGCTGCTAATTAGTAACTCAAACATAGCTAAAGAAAACTAAGTCTGTTGATGCAATCTTTGCTAAATGTTACTCAAAATGCACACTCCCAATGCCCCTCCTTCCTCATTTTCTCAGTACCTTTTTAAAAGTAAACCTAAGCCACTAAGTTCAGACACTTGTGATACCAGGCACAGGCTTGACTGGAAACTGAACCAGATGACACAGCAGGTCCCAAGGTAACACGCACTTCCCAGGTGACAGAGCTCAGTGCTTTCCACCAACTGCTCCAATGACATTTGGTCACCTGTTGGCCTGCTCTGATTTAATTCCACTAACTCACGTTAGAAAATCTTGCCTATTAGCTGCTTCATACTGTTGTTTTGCTTCACCACCACAAAAAAAAAAATTGTAAGAATGAATTCAGCACAAAGAATGAAACACAACAATCTGCTGCTCCTTGCCCTTCAACCCCCACTCCCTACCCCTCCCTTCCTGGGTATCTCTCTGACTATTTGCCGTTCAGTAGGTGATACAAAATGTTGATTATATTCCAGGAAACATCGAAAAATGTTTTGGATATGGTCAACCAGGCATGTTGTGCTTTTACCACATAAAAAGAGTTACAAGAATAGTATGATCTACAATTAATGGCATGGGTTTTTTTAGAAAAAAAGTGATGACCATAAACACATTAGAAAATGTTTACTTAATTTTGTAATAATATCCATCTCTAAAAGCCTACCACTGAAGTTCAAGTTGCTGAAGACAGTCCAAGAAAATTAAGACTGGGTATATGAAATTTGTATAGACTTAACAGGCAGTTCTATACACATAATTAAATCTGTATAGCAGATAGCTGAACAGATATTTTTAAAAGTTTATGGTTAGATGAACTTTAGTTCCAACTTATTTAATGAAAATGCAGTTTAAATTACATAAAAATCAAGCCAAAGACCTTGCTATACCGAAGTTTTATAACAAGTACAGATGGAAGTACTACTGTTGACAAAGGAAAGACAGTCTCCTAAGTTAGAAGGTTCTGGTTAAACACTTTGTAGTAACTTCTGAACCGGCATTTAACCACGAGCAGGAGAGTTAGCACTGGGTGCACACATACACTGCGTCCAGAACTCTGGATACAGCAGAAGCCATAGTCTCTCTAGGCTGCACAGATGAATCCAGGGTAGGGTGGAAATACACAAACAGCAGAACGTGTGGGCAAGGCTGTGCTGCAACTGATGTGTGAGAGGTCCTGAGCCTGAATTGTTTAATGTTCCATTATTCTTCAGAAGAACAAAATGCTCTGATGTCTGGACTGAACTATGTGTTAGTTATGTTTTGTTCCAATTCTTTTCCATCCATTCAAAGACCAGTTCTTTCTCTGATATTTAATCTCACAGCTTTCTTGTTCATTTTAATTAAAATCTGCTAGATTCTTTCAAATAGAAGTACCTGTTCATATCACAAACATTTTCATACCATCTTTTATTAATGATAGAGGATGCTATCAAGAATGACCATAGTAAAAAGGCAAAAATCTTTATTTCTTTAGAAAGTTACTTTTACTTTTTTACTTTCATTGGGGCATGATTAATACAATGATGCAGCAAGGTAAGGGGACAGCTTCTTGCAAGAATAAGCAAAATCTAGAAGACAAGATATGTACCTGAACTACACATGCTTCATTGACTTAACATTGCATTGCCTTTCAGATATGTATGTAACATGAATTCAAATGCATCCCACACAGTGTTATGAAGTTAACCAAAGCAGTGGCAGCTCAGGCTGCTGAGACAGTGGGAATCTGAACCGGAGCTGCCATGTAGGTCCTGATCCAGCACATCCCTCCATGTGGTGTGTACTGGCCTGAGCTCCGACCTGTGGTCAGTCCATGCTCCGCACAGAAGGGAAATGTGCTGGTGGGGCCTGTGTTAGCATCAAGGTGACAGCTGGCTTTCTCCATGAACATCTGAATATAACCAAATCCTCTCTCAAATACTGTTACACCTTAGCCTTTGCTGGTAAGGCTTCTAGCATTTAGTCAGTTGATTAGGGGCAGAATGAAGATACTTTTCAATTAAATTACTCTTGTTTAAGCAAAATTAGGAATACTCTCTGTCTATAAATAAAGAGGTTGTAGCAGTGGAAATATCAATGGGAAAACAACGTAACATGACAGCTTTCTTAGCAGGAAGCAAGGTTTTTATAGTTATAACGTCTGCTTTTACCCTGGGAAGAGCCATAGTCCAAACATGCAGAGCACGGTAGGAGTATTTGGTTTGAAACCATCTACAATCTATAATTCAGCCAGGTAGGACTTGCAATAAGATTAGATCACACACACATTAAAGCATTTGAGAACACCAAGGAAGTGCAGAAATATTTATTTTTGCCCAAATCTAGGAAAAGACTCACTGTTCCACTCCTGCAGGGTGCATGCACAATCCAGGTACAGTCTCACTTCACCACACCTCTTA
Organism: Chaetura pelagica; assembly: GCF_000747805.2. NCBI lineage: Eukaryota > Metazoa > Chordata > Aves > Apodiformes > Apodidae > Chaetura > Chaetura pelagica. The sequence goes on from NW_009970724.1 coordinate 9,283,835, forward strand.
GGGATGGCTCTGTAACCAAAAGGATATCTGCCTAAATCAAGTCTCCAAGAAAAGATCTGCTCAGACCCTAGAAGACCAGGTTAAGTCTTGGAAGGGAAGCAGCAAAGACACTCAATGGTTAAAGCCCAGTTTCCAGGAGCCAGGAAGGATCAGTGTCCAGAGGATGTTCAGATTCCCAAGGCTTAAGGCACGCTTGGCCGAGCCACTCAGATGGGTCAGGCAGTTTGGAGAGAGGCCAAGCAGGGCACTAGACCGTGGCTGTGACAGGCACTTCATGCCTTGCTGGAACAGCCTCCTCGCTGCCAGCTCCTCCACTGTGACTAATGCCTCCACCTCTTTGGAACTGACAGTCAGAATCTGCTTCTGGTAACAGATGGTTCTATATAAGAAATAAAAAGTTTAATTATGTCTCCCCTCCTAATATCTACTAAACTCTGCACTGGTTTAAGGGGAGGGAGAGGGGTTTGGAAGAGAGAAAAAGGGGGGGGGGGAATAAACCCAGTTGTTGAGGGGGTTTTTGTTTGTTTATTTAAGGAAAAAAAACCCCAAACGTAGAACCATCCGCCTGAAGAAAGTCAAAACTCTTTTTGAGAAGAACACTGTAATTCAATCCCACTAAACAGAAACAAAGTAAGTTACTCTGAGGCATTACTGCAAAACCAAAAATATTTACCCAACAGAGAAGATCTGCTGCTGAATATAGCTATACAAGTTAAGAGTTGCTTAGAATTGGATACTAACAATAAGAATTTTTAAGCAAACGAGCCCCTCTTAAAGAAAAAAGGATTTTCACATGATCTCACTTAGAAAAAATCTGTTTCAAATTGCCCTACGTGTCCTGGCCTCAAGCCTGTTTTTACTGAAGGCCTTTCCTGTGCAGTTCCATAGGGGATGGGAATCTCTACAAAGTTTGCCTTAAAAGGATGTGTCAGATGCTCAGTGTATATGGTGTTATGAAGCTACAGAAGCTAACAATTCTGAGTACAAAGCAACTTCTATCCTTTATTCTACCAGACAAATTATAAATTATTTGGAGGCCAGAAAAACACTCTAAATTAATGTTTTTACCAAAAAAAGCTGTGTCTAGGGAAAAAAACAACCAGACATGCCACTACCCCCAAACAATGCATGCATCCATCTGTCTTTTCTGGGTATTGACTCAGCAACAGGAATATAATAGTTTTTTTTCGTTTCTAAATTTTAAACTAAGTCTAACTCTGAAACCTCACAAAAAGCACACTCATTTGTACATTTTAAACACACATACATTACTGTAATGCAAATTAAACTTTTTATGTTCTGAGAATATTAATCCCATTTAATCCTCATGACTGTCAAACTGCTTTCTTCAGGGGTGTTTTAGCTGTAGGAGGTACACTGAGTTTGCACATGAAGGATACAAGACTTGATATTATCACACGCTCTTAAACATTAACGTCAGCAAGTTTTATGTCTTTCTATTACCAGTAAATGTTTTACGAAAAGTTTATCAATCCACCAGAAACTAGATGAATGTAGTAACTTCTATAAATTAACAGGAAGTGCTTTAAATCTGAAAATGCAGACACAGTGTGCTTCCCAAGGTTACAAGCAGCAAAGGTTTCCAGCAAAAAGCCTCACTCTTAGCATAGTAGGCACCATGTTTGCTGGTGGAGCACTGGCAGTTTGTACCTGTGCTGTCCTCATGCATGCACAGGAGCAGACTGGTCTGGTGCCCCACCTCTGCTTTGATGCTTGGCAGCTAATCCCAGCTATGCCATGCCATTCATCCCCTTCCTCCTAGAAAAAATGGTGTAAGCTGAGAGAACTGGAAGTGACACCCCTCACGCAGGGCTTAGCACGGGGCAGCGATGCATGCCTTGCAGTTCCAAGAAGGACTGTGCACTGTTCCAAGTGACAGTTTTGAGAGACATGAGAATGCCAAAAGACAACCGTCAGCTTGGCAATGGCACATCAAGGTTTACTGAGGATTTAAAAGAAATGAATTCCCAGTGTCAGTGGTGTACACAACCACTGCCAGATGCCGCCAGGGAGCCACTTCCAAGGATTTGTTTCATCTCACCTACTCAGAGGCTACTGAGCAGTGAAACTGGTTATAGGGTGTGTCTACCCAGTGGAGTTGTGGCAGGGCTCCCCCAAGGTAAGTTTCCTTGTCCAGGGGCTTGGGCAAGTGTGCAGAATGGGCAATGCTTGGCTGACAAACAGAGGAGGCTTTAAGCTGATGGCAGGGGTGCTAACATCCAAGCTGCTAGCAAGGGATGTGTTTCCATGGCAAATTACTTGCCCCTGCTTACCATTGAGAGACTTAGCATAGATAGGAACTCTCAGCTACATGCTACCCAGGTTTCAGTACCATCAGGTCTGTACCTGTTAGCCAGTGTACTGATTATGGCTGTCATATTAATACTTTATTGAAGCAGCCACAGAATGGGAAACCTACACCTGGTACATGGTCATGAGAGAGGATCTGCCCTGAGGCAGCAACAGTGAAAGAGGAAAATGCGCAAGACACATGGAGACAGAGCAAACACACTGAAATAGACGGCAAGGGATGAAGATGAACGGAGAAACTGCAGTTAGGTTTCATCACTGTTGGAATACCTTCCTCCTCTAAAAAAAACCAACACATGTAACCAAAACATGTAGCTATTGATTAGGGCTACTGCATTAATACCAGTTCTCAATATCAGAACTCTTCACACATAGGATCTTACACCATGAGAACCCAAATTAATAGGCTGACACAGCTTAATAAAACTAGTGTTCCACTGTGTTTCTTTTAAAAAACCCCTCATCTACAGAATTTTTAGCAAAATGCTGAACTCATGTTTCAGCAGTTGAGGTGGCAAACACGTTCTCAGAAGCATGAAGAGGCTTCTGCCCAGAAAAGGAACAACATGTTTTGGAAGTGGAGGGAAGTATGCAGCAGGACCATTTTCTGTTGTTGAACCCAAGTTACTGATATCTGATATTGCTAGTCAAGGCAAAACCAAGAATCAGAAAGAATTAACTAGCAGGGTTATCGCAAATAAGTTTGTTGCAGGATTCTCATAATTTGGTTGCTGATACATTTAAAAACCTCTATTTTAAGACTAAGAGAAAAATAGAAGTTTTCATTGTTTACATCATTAATGTGTTTTAAGTGATAGATGTAGTTATTGTGCCAAACATGGAATTATTCCACTGTCATATTTATATTTTGTGGAAAGTGTTCCTGTTGACTCAATTACCAAAACTGTACCATGAAGCAATATTCTTGTATGTTGAATTGCATTCTGTGCATCTAGTTGATAGATTTCTTGACTAAACCTACAGCAGAAGTTTTTACTCAGCATTTCATTCATCTCAGTGTATTACAGTTATTAAGGAGGCTTGGAAACAGCTACTAAAGAAAGTTTAACACAAGTATCTGAAAGATAAGAAATGGAAAACACAAAGTTATGAAATTGTTCATTTGAGCTGCTGATCTGTTGTTAAAGCCTAGATCCAGCTGGATCTAGGTCTTTGGAAAAAGAAATTGGACACAAATAGAAAAGTTTCAGTGCTATGCACAGTGAAACTAATATTTAGCTAGTAAATGTTAACTTCAAGAGCTACGATCAACTATCACAAACCAGGAATTGAACTGAAGCAAAGTGAAGTTCAATGCTTAATCTTCTAAAATCCTTCTGCTATTTTTTTCTGAAATTCCCAGTAAAAATCTCAGTGTAAAGATTTCTTTTACAATATTTGACAGCAACAAAATACTGGATTTTTCATTTATTCTCCATGCAACAAACTGAAGATTTGTATCATGGAAAGGGTCATGCAGGCAGATCTTATTATAAACTAAACACCTGAATTTAATTAAAACCTTGTAAATTAAAGCTATTACTTCTTTAAAAGCTATATAGACATCTACATGTAAGAGAATGGAAATGCAGAGATCCTATACTGTCAGAAGACCCTATACTATACAGAAGATACCCAGCTCTGCTCTCAAAGCCTGAGCTTTCATTGTCTTTATCCAACACAGTCTCCATTTTTATGACATCATGTCAGATGTTACTAGAAATACATTTTGTCAGAAGCAAACATTCTTACCTAACTTTCATGAAATTCAGTGAACAAGCCTAAAGGTCTGCTAAAGGAAAACAGTCTCCAGGGAGTATGGAAGGGTAAGACAAGTATACGGTAGGAACAGTTCTATTTTAAGAAGGAAAATGGTATTATTCCTGTTTTGAGAGGAGTGGTCAGAAAGAGGAAGGAGACAGCATAACAGTCCAACTACAGGTAGCCAAAACAATCTAGCTACTAAATCACTAATTAAAAAGTCTTAAATTTAATTATGCTAATATGGTTCCTGGTTAAAAATATTCATTAACCAGCAACTTCTGGACAAAGCAATTAAATCCCTTTATTTGGCCTGAAGTACAGTACAAGAACTTTCTCCTCAGCAGTTCTGGGAGGAACACAATAATCATAGCTAGGACTGGTTAGTGCTATTCACCACAGACTTCAATTCTTTCTCATTAATTTGTATTTGCCCTTGAGAAGCAAAGCAGGAAGTGCTCCTGCCCTCCTGCACACCTGTGAAATAGGAGATACCTTGTTTACAGGATTCCTGTCTAAAAGGCACCAGTCTCCCTTCCTTTCCATCTTGCTAGTGCTTGACCTTTCAGGATGGCAGCTGCAGGGACAGACTAACTCACCTCTGCTGTCTTTATTTAAAGTTTGGAAAATGGTACTGAGTAGTGCCAGCTTTCCTGATGGCTTGAAAGGAAAGACAGACACTCGCATAAAGACAGGGGAGATAGCCAAATGCCATGCAAAGTTTAACTCCCCTTACCGACCATATTTCTGCCCAGCCTTCCCTTCACATGGAGATGAAGCTGGCAGTGTATCAAACATGAGAGAGAAGATAAAAGCCTGCCCGGTACAAGCACCATTTCCATGGGAAGGGTGGAGTCACTCGGAAGCAGCTAAATGAACTGGAACCTCTCCTCCCACCCGGCACTCCTGTTTGCCCCACACCTTATGCAGCACATCAATGGAGCAAAAGCTTCTGCTAATTTCTTACTGACCTCAATTGTAAATTAGAGACAAAGATGACATCAGTTTGTATCTCTATCTAATTGCATCACCATCCCAAGGTATGCTCACTGTATGTACTGCAGAAACTCTTCTGTTGCTCAAGAAGAAAATGATGTGTTGCCTGCAGAAGAAACCATCCATTTCAATCAGCTTAAAGGCCTCCTCGCTGAATATTTGTTTTGGATCAAATATATTCTGTGATCTCAAGTAAACAGGGAATCGGCTTCAAAGGGATTACACCAGTTTGACTACCTACACATTTCTCATGCAGGCAAGGTTCCTTACAGCTGGGAACCAGTACACAAATTCCAGCCTTTCTTTGTAGGAAGTAGAAGAGATCCATAACAGAGACCAGACACCTTATTGGTGTCAACTAAGGTAAGGAGCAAAACCAGAGGAGGGTGTGGGGCCTCAGAAGGCCAAAAAAAAAAAAAAAAAAGCTCTAAACCCCAAACTAAACAAAGATTTTAAGCTTTGAGATGGAATCTGTAAGATCAACGAAACAAAATTCTTATAAAGCATCAGGACATGTTATAGTAATCTATTCAAATACCACAGGAAACAAAAGGTCTCTCTGAACACTAACACAATGCCAAATGAGAAATAAAGGATAAAAACCAAACCCGAGATAATTTTTTATCCACACAGCTGGGCCCTCAGGCAGCAGAGCTATCAACACGTCTGTTTGCTGTAGAAAAACAGTGCTTGGGGATTAGCACCAAAAATTTCAAACAGGGGTCATCTAACATTCACCATCACTCAAGCAGGGAGATGTCACAGCTACTTAAAAACATTTATCATCGCCACTTTAAAGAAAGAAAAAAAAAAACCCGCAAAAACACAATAGTTTGCACGAATGTCTGTGTTTTAGAAAGCACTATTAAGATCAGCACCAACAGCTAGAAACTAGATGATGTTCTTCAAATCTTTGAGACAGAAGGGTTTGGAAAAAGGAATCTGATCTTTAGAGAGACATTTTCCTCACATCCTCTAGAATGATACAGTGAAATGGAAACACATCCAATGCACAGACCTGTGCTAGGTCCACAATTTATCTGTCAATAACACCACTGCTTTGGAATTTGAACCCTTCTTACTGTAAGAGCAACACTCTCAAAGTTCAAAGCTCTTTTACTGGACTTTTGTGGTCGGTTGCTTTTTTTGCTTGTTTTGTTGTTCTTTTTATTAAGGGAGATAAGCGCATTTGTTTTTGGTGCATTTGAATATTTTTATAGCACTGCTGCGTTGACATTTCCAAGGACCACAGAGAGAAGCCTGCACACGTGTAAACGGGAACTGCCGCAGAACATCAGTATTTGCATGGAAGCAAAGGGAGGGGAACAACAGACTCAGCAGGGTGAAGGGGGAGGCCCCTTGCCCGAGGTGTGGAACACACCAGCTTCAAAGCCCCTGCGAACACACGGACTTGGAACCGCTGCTCTCAGGAGGCCCTAGGCTGCTGACAATAAGAAACTGAAAGGAAGAACAAAGAACTTCTTCCCATCTTGTCCCCATAAAGGGATCACTGTTAGGCCTGCATGACCCCCTCAGTATTTTTTAGAGTAGAAGAGCACTTCCTTCCTAACTCACTGGCAATAACACACAGCATACGCTTTATTGTTTGCTGGTTTGTTTTCTAGATTGTACCAGTGTAGATGAATCACTGAGATGTTGGAGGCGGCCGCTCTCGGTAACCTTTGGTTACACGATGTCACCTCAGACTGTGCAGCACAACCCGCAACCCCCCCGAAACACAACAAAGAAAGAAAAAAGATACTTTGTGAAGTTTCCAACAATAGTAACGTAACACTTTCTGCCTAAACTACGTTTGACGTGCGATCCTTTTCTCCCTCCTCAGACACAAGTAAAGCAGGACTTGGGGCTCTGCCCGCGCGTGAAGTAACGAGAGGAAACGCCGCGCTGGGACCGCCAGCCCGCGAATACAGACGCAGCGCAAACCCATCCCTGCTCGTTCGCCGCTCTCATCTTTATTGCCGAGGTTTCGGGGCGCAGCGCGCGTGGCACCGGGCACCAGCGCGCGCCTCGGACACGCGCGGGCGGCGCGAGCACCGGGGCCGCTCCCGCAGCTCCGACC
>NW_009970724.1:9292173-9327389 GCF_000747805.2 Chaetura pelagica
GGGTCCCGCAGCGGCACCGCAGGCGCGGGCGGGAGCGGCTGCGGGCTCAGGGCTTGCTCGGTGAGCGAAATGCTGACCCGAAAGCACAGCCCGGGGCTCCTGCGGGGTCACTGTAACCCTGGGCACAACAGGAAACTGCACACAGAAACCTTTCAAACACAGGTACACCTTCACAAATCTGGATATAACAGTCAGAAGTCAATCCACTGGTGGGACTGGCGGGGGGGGGAACAGCTGTGGCCCACCTACCCACCTTTTGGTGTCCCCCAGAAATAACTGGTCTGGGCTCCCAATTCATAGCAAAAAAGTGTCCGGACGGAGTGCCTGGTCTCACTCTGGTTGGAGCCCTCGGGGCTCTTTCAAAAGACACGCGGTGGGAGCCCCGTCAGGCTGGGACAGTCCCGGGGGACTTGCAGGGCAGCCCGGAGGTTGTTGCACAGTGTAGTGCTGTGGGTCAGCTCAGCTCCAACCACCCCACGGCTGCACAGCCCCTGAGGAAAACAGTCAGGGCTGTTCCTAATTAAAGGAAGCAGACCTGCGGGAACGACCCGTTGGGAAAAGGAAACTGCAAGAGAAGCAGGAAACTGAAGAATGGCGTGAGAGAAATGGCAGCTCACATAAACATGATGAAAGTTGATTAGTTTTCAGACATTCATGTTGGGATAAACTCATCTTTCATGACCTCTGCAAACATGATTTAGGGCTAGACTCAATATCCTCCAAAGTCCTTGGAAATGTTTCCATCAACCTAAATAACGTCGCATCAGGATGTTATTTGTTAATGCTCTCAATCATTTTTGCTACAATACACAGTGGCTTGGGAAGTTTGAGGCATTTACAACTGGTATGCTTTCTCAGCTCCATAAATTATATGTTTAATGAATTTTGAAATAAAATGGTTCTGATTAATAACAGGCAAAAATATGGCATAACATTTTATTGGTGGACAATCAGCTTTAAATTATCCTTAAGTAATACAGCATTTTTATTTTTAACCTCATCTGAGCAGGGCACAGACACCGTTTGGTGGTTTTATGCTGCTACTGAACATCTGATAAGAAAGCTACCAATCTTTTGGGGTGATTGCTGCCATTTGTTCTGTGATCAGTCATATGCTCACAGCCTGCGGGAAAAGGTTGAATAGGAAATATTTGAGTGTAGCTGAAAACACTTTCTGTTTTGCATCACACTGACAATACAAAGCAAATTTAAACCCATCAGTGCAGTACAAAGCAGCTGGAGCATACTGGGCAATCTGGCTCATTATGTGTAAATCTCTTGTGTTTGCCCTATTTTCCTACATTCCTTATTACTAAGGCTGTTTGTATGGAAAGAGGATTTGTACAAGAATTATTCCCCACCTGAAATCATAATCCTCTTTGTGACATTGTAATAACTTCTTAAGCAACCACGTATAATATCATAAACATGCACCGATGACTTCAGTTGGAAACTAAGGAAAAAGAGCTCTGAAGAGATGAGGTCTGTTTTCTTGGAAACACGGACCATAATCTGACAAACAGTCTTGCACATGAATTATTGTAAGCATATGTGGAGTCCTATTAAAGTCCCTGAGCCTAAATTATTCCTTGTGTAATTCCACTGTAATCTGTAGAATTAATGGGGCTCAACAGAAAACTATCAGAAAACGCCTTGTGATCTCTGTGTTCCGGTCTGCAGCAGAGCCATACTGAGCATCCATGATTGAAGGGGTGCAAGGGGGTGACTGATGAGTCCTACATGTGGAGTCGGGCCTAGTCATGTCTGAGATGGATCATCATCTTGTTCCTACCCAGCTGATCCTGATAAAGGGGCCTTGATTTAGTCAACTGGCTCAGCTAAAGAGAAACAGAATGATTTCCCCAAGTTCATTTGGGAGGGCCGAACAGGAAGTTAATTTCCCAGGACTAGCTCCAAAAGGTGATATATAAGGGAGGGAGGAGGGCTTTGCTGAGTGGGGGGGGTTTGTTTGTTTGTTTGTGGGTGGGAGGGGAGTAGGGATCTGAATTGAGGAGGAGGGTGGTGGTACCAGCTGTAGGGAGGGGTAGGAGAAGATGAAGAAAATATACCACTGGGTGTGTTTGTGGTCATGGGTGTGGGTGTGATTTTGCCAGGAGCAGGGGAGTATGTTCCTAGGTGGGAGCTATGGTGCCAGATGGGGTGCAGGAGGAGACTGGAGCAGGGAGCTGTGCTAGCTTGGTGCAGGCAGGTGGTCGCTCAGGTGAGCAGCAGGTCCTGCATTGCACTGCCATCAACAGAGCTCACTGGCCTGCAGGTAAGCCATGGGGGAGGTGGCTACAATAACCTGGTGTTTTAAAGAAGGGAAGGCTTCTCCAAGCTCTCAGAGTTAGAGCTATGTCCTCTTCTAAGGATCAAGGGGAAAAAGCTACTGGTGAGTGAATACTAACCTGGTGAGGCAAGGAGAAGGCTGTACTGCTCCTTCCCCTCTGAAGCGCTTTAGCTTTAAGGTAAGGGGCTCTTTTGCAATTCCTTTACACTTGAGGGAGTCTTTCCCAGACTATCCTCTTCCACAGTCAGTGTGTTAAGTAGACCTGATGTTGTGAAATGTCCTGTCTCAGGATACCAGTTACACTAACGCTCAGTAATGGTTTAGCCTAATTTACTTCTGTGATTAAAGCTATTATAACAGCTGTAGGATAAATAGAACTTGTGACTCTAGTAAGACTTGCACCTTCCCACCTGTTAAGACCAATCGTTAGTGCAGCATAGAGTAGTGCTGACGAAACTGCAAAACAAGAACTCTACAGAAGAGCCAGTGGTGAGGCTTAGCAGTACCCAAAACTGTCCTTGATCTTTCATTTGTAAGGATTCCTTTTGAGAATAATTTATGTCCCAGGTAAGCTTGTATAACATCTGTTCTTCTGTTACCTCAAATACCTATTTAAAACACTGCTGTGCTCATACTGCTAATTATTTTGGAAGATTTTGGAGGTATGCAGTACTGCTCTCAGTACTTTAATTAAGCATGCCGTGCTGCGTGTGTGCTGTATAGCTCCTCCACTACTTTAACAGATAATTCCCACCCCGTGAGAGATCCTTTTGCCTTGTAGAACAATTATGAATGCTATGAGGTGTTTGCTGCTGGCTCCTTCTTCCTCTGTACCAGACTACAGAAGACAACATTTTTTTGGCAGTCATTAATTCTACCTCAAAAACGCCAGCTTAAAAATGTCTTAAAATCAACATCTGGAAAAACTAAGTACGTGGACTTCTTACAAATACCACAAACTGTATCATGGGGCCAAATTCAGCCTTGATGGAATTATTATCTGATATCTGTGTTTTCCCTTTATTGCTTGAGTAAATTCCCTTATATGGAGATGTCTTCAGAGATGCACATGATGCCAAAATGCTCAGAAATGCTGCAGTAGAAAAAAAAAAAAAGAAATAAACCCCAGACATTTCTTGAGATGGTGGTAGAAATCCCTGATTTGAGAAGGGTTTTTAAGCATCAAATCTGGCAACTGTAAGACTGGAAGCCTGAGTCTTATTTTTGGGAAAGACCCTCCCCTCTATGTCTAATTTTTAAGGACATAAATGTTATTTGCATTCATGATAAAATACCTTGCTGAAGTGAAAGACTTATCTACATGTTTATAGAGATTAAGATTTTTTCATTGATTCTCACATTAATGTCATCTTCTGTCCTCTATCCTCTTATGAAAATAGAGCAGTTTTTATTATCTGGTTGATAAATAAGATTAAAGCAGACCTTTGTCCTTTTCTATTTTTAATTGAGATTCATGACCTTCCCTTTAAAATGTGATAGTTGCAGTCTTATTAGTGGGGGTACAGATAGAGAATAGTTGAATGCCAAAGTATATTTCTGCATAGAGCTAATATAAAAGAAAAAGACTAAAAACAACTTACCTGCAACCTTACCTAGGGGTCCAGTGTTGTCCTGTACCCCCCTGCCACCTCCCCCTCATGACTGAGTGAAAGGCTTGCTGCTGGTATTGGTTTTTAACTTGCTAAAACCAGTGCACAAGCAGAAGGCAATGAAGAACTTCAGACTGCTTGCTGTGCAGTCAAAATGCCTGGCATATTTCACAATTTTCCTCCTCAAGCATTGTAACAGCAAGTAAATCTGCTTTTGTGGAGCAGGCAGGTCATGGAGTAATTTCTCCCTCCTATCTGGTAGGCATCACCTCTCCAACAGTAGCATTTACAACATTTGTAGACAGTCTGTGCCACCAGCATATAGGTGTACTGAAGTGTTTGGCTCCATTTGTCAACAAGCTAAATGTTAACAGCTATCAGTTTGATTTCACAGTGATGTTTACATATGAGAACAATATAGAAAATACACAGAGGAAATGCCTGCAGGGACAGTGCATTACTGGAACTGCTCCTTGTGAGGGAGACAAGACTTGTGTGTCTTCCTTCTTCTTTGTATTCTTTCAAGCTTGTGAAGAAAAAAAAAAAAGGCAGCTTTCATATATCTAATTAAAGCAGACTTTGGTAGGCAAATAACTTGGCACTGTATCTTTGTGCTCCTGTTAGAGAGAACTGTAGACCCCTAAAAATGGCAGCTTTTTCCTTCTTAATTATTTCACTTCTGATGGCTCTTCTTAAAACTTTCCATCACTCACACTGTTGCTCCTGGATTTCACTGGGCTGCTCCCTTGGCAGCCCTGGATATCAGAGAGCTGCGACCTGGACTGGCTGACCAGCATGGCTGACCAGCATATGCCAGAACTTTTCCCCCCAGTGGCAGGGAACAGAGGAGGAGCATACACCTATTGATTGCCAACAGGCAACCTGTGTTTGAACTGTAACACTGTAGTGCCCAGAGAGCAGAATGGAGTGGCAGAGTCGTGCTTGCCAGTGGTGCTATCCTGGGAGCCGCTCCGGGAGCCCTGGAAGCACCCAGAGCCTCCGAGCACCTCTGCCCTGATGGGAAGGGGTTGCTGGCCAAACACCTTAAAATTACCAAGACTTGATATTAAGTAAATGTCCCACTCTTCATCAACTCTGAGTGGATGCAAAAATGATGGCATAACCAGTTAATTATAACACAGAATGACTTTGAAGCCTGAAAGTTTCTTTATTTTTCTATTAAGCTTCCTGAGTCAGTTTTCTGCTCTATTTCAGAGGGGATCACCCTAGTAGGGAAGTAAAGCAAGGGAGAAGACAATAACTTTGTGATATTCTGTGCTTCTATAATTCTTGCTTTTTAGTTACCACTTTAACCTTCTATATATACATATAAAATATAACTTTCCACACATGCATTTATTCTGAAGAGGTAATATCTGGTACTCCAGGATTGTGGACAGAGGCTATAACATTTACCATTTGGTGGATTCCTGCTCAGTGTGACCTGAGATTGATTTTGGCCACTTTATCTCCTTATCTAAATCTCCAAACCTGTTTTTATGCTGCTTGAGCATGTTCTTCTTGCTTCTGTTTGAGTAAAATTCTTAACAGAGTCTGGTAGAAATTAATGTCCTTCAAAGAATGGTGTGTTCAACCATATTTTTGTCTCAATTCTCCATTGTGTTCCTGGTAACTTCAGAACAGAATTGATTTTAAATAGGAGGTAGTAACTTCTAATGCAACTTCATGTTGCATAATTCAAACTTATTTATTTGGATACTAAATGCAAATAGTTCAGTTTTCTGATGGTTAAAATCTTCATGCTCACATCCTGAAACAAGACTATCCTTTAATAGTGCTGATATTCTGAAAGGCTGGTTAATTATCCAGTAATACTCTTGTCTTAAAAGTCAAAATCTGAATATAGAAAAAAGGGAACAGAAACCTTCTCCTTGCTGCCTAATTCTGTGACTTCTTCCAATCTCAACTAGGCAGTATTTTCTAGATGAGACTAATTCCTCATCAAAAATATTTCCCCACACACATGGTATTCTTACAAACTTGAGAAAATGTGGTGGTTTGCATTTTTGTTAACTGTAGTTCATGATCCTTCTTTGACCTTCCATGGTCAAGCTTTACTTAGAAGTTAAGGTAATTCCAAGAGCAAAACAATACACAGCAAGTGATATTCAGAGTACTTTACAGGGTTATTTGGTACTGAAATGGTGCAAAGGAGAAAAGGCTGCTGAGTGTTGCACTTGATGAGTGACTAGCTGAGATACAGTGGCATTTAGCCAGAGACTGGCTACCACGGCATGTTGTTACAACAGTAAGGATCCCAAAACTGTTTGGATAAGAGGGGTTTCAGATAATCCATGTCACTGTTAATGTACTTTAGTAGATGTCAGAGGATGTGATTCAGACTTGGGGTGGGAGAGGGGAATCAGTAACAGCTGATGCTCAGATAACTGAGACTATACCAGAATACAGAATCCTGAGGTTTTTAGCCACTTTATCCCAGATCATTAATCTTGTCCATTTTCTGCTTGTATTGCATCCCACAAAACTTCAGAATTTCCAAATGATGTTGAGTGTGGGGATTTTTTTTGTTTCGTCTTATTGGGTTGTATTTATTATTTTTTTTGTGCTGTGGAGAAGTCTCCCCCTCACCCCTTTTTTTCCTCCCAAACCTATTGTTTAAAACTCAGTGATATTCATGTGATGTAGCTTGAGTGCTAGATGTACTTACTCAGTAGAAAACACAGTACTAGGGACTAGTACTAGTATTGTTCTGTACCTGCTGCTCTTGGCATATGTTTTGCCTGTTGACACATCCCCAAAAGGGGGGCTGGGGGCAGAGCAAGAGCTGGGTGCAAGTAGAAGCACTGGAAAAGTTTACGTGTAAATACAAAGTAAGATTCTAATTATGGAGGTTAAAAACTGTAAGTAAACAGTGACAATTTTATTTTGTACCTACATTGTATAATAAACTTTCTTTAGAGCAAAAGCTTGGCAAATGAGCATGATATTCCAGAAATATCTACTACATCAGAGCCAGCATGGTTCAGTGTTACCAGCCAGTAGTAAGTTCAGCCTACACAGTAGAAAACCTTAATTGTTTTCTGCAAAAACAGACCCTGTTTACTGCTGCTGAATAATAATTTCTATGGACTTCACCTTGGCAGTGCATGTTGGGGAGATATCCTTTAAGCCACAGAATTGGAGGTTAGGACACTCATTTTGGTGTCAGCTGACATCCCAAGCTGGATCATAAATGAAAAGCAGCGGAGTTCAATTGCACTGTATAACAATAAAGCAGGAAACACTAATTGCCAAACTCCTGGCAGCTGAAAGCAGAATTTACCGTAATGCTAACTGAGCAGATCTGGCTGGTGATATAACATTACAAATATCCACTCATTCTTAAACCAAGGAGAAGCCTTTTTGATTTTAAGAACATACTGTGCATAGAAGGGGCAGAATTATGCACAACAGCTTCACTGCATGGTTTAAAACACTTCTTAAATCTTGATATTAAAACCCCACAATCTGTAGCTTTGTGTTAAGGACTCCTTTAAAAATTATCTGCTGCACAGTGCAAGGACAACTTCTTCTACCTGTGAATAGTCTCTTTCTCTCTCTTGCTGAAGTTTTTACAAAATCTCTTTGAGCACCTGTCTAAACCCAGTACTGTTCAGAGGCCATCTTGTTGTAAAGTCACAAATATCTGATTTTTATACTTGAAACAAATGAACACAAGAACCTCCCCTACAACACCCCCTCCCTATCAAAAAAACCCACCCAACACCATACACCCCAAAAATCTTTCCAACCCCTGAAGCATCCATTTACAATAGACTTGTTTAATATGCATAATAATTGATAAAGTGCTATAGCTTGTTTGAAACACGAAACGTTCCCGTCAGAGATCACTCACTTCCCCCTATTTTTGACTGTAAATATTATTATTGCCCCCAGTCTCCCTCTGAATACAGAATAACAAACATCAAACATCTTGTTTAGCTTTGTTTCTCAGGTATAAGCAAAGATAGCAAAATGTATGTTTAAAACTAATGTTATTGATCAACAAATACATCTTTTACAGAAACATGCATGGTTAAAGCCTATCATTGGTACAGCTAAATGTGAATTTGCTTTTTTTTTTGTGGCATGCATATTTCTGTCAGACCCATTACAGGATTATGAAACGTTATTTTTTTGGATGAGGAGTTAAAAAGATACAAGAAATACTAACTGTGAAATTTTACATTGTGCAGAATAGTCACCTAAGTTTAAATGAGTATGTTAACAAAGGTCAGTCTTCTTGTATCAAGTCACTTTCTCTTCCTTCTCCCTTGCCAGTGCAGCATGAAACAGCAATGCAAATTAAAACTGCTGTCCAGAGCTATTGCTGTGAAAGTTGCTGGTTTTAAATTCTCATGCAAAATCCCATCCTTTATGAAGCTGCTTTCTGTAAGATGACCTCTACCTCAAAGTACTTCCTATTGATTTCAACTGTACTGGTCACGTGACTATCATTGTGCTATAAGGAAGTACCATGATTAAAAACAGCCAAATGCAAATTTCAGAAAGGTCTAGGTTGAAACTGTGCTTCAAACAACCAGAAGGGCTCCATATTTACTTTCTTAGATCCTTGCCCACCTCCTGGATCAACCAGGTGCTTATTGGTACAGTATGTGATCTCAGCATGGGCCAGCAAAAGAGGAGGAATATCCAATTACTGACTGAGAGCCAGGGAGCATCTTCAAACACTTTACACTTGCTTGTGCTTTGCCTTATGGTAACCAGTACTAGCAGTTTTCTGACTTCCATGACTGTCAGATCTAGTACAAGAATGCAACTCAATTTTCTTTAAATGTACATGTTTTTGAAAGCTCTCATTTTCTGTTGTAAAATTTCTGAATGGTGTTTTTCAGGCCCATAATACAGATACCAGCCTCCCACTGCATTACTCTACTGACAATTAAATAAGCTTCAGTTAAATGATCTTTGTGTATTCATCATGTCTAAGCTGTCCTTCATTCACACAGCATTACTAATGAAAAGGAGACTATTTTTGCTGAAGTGATAATTAAAAACTAATGTCCTAGGGAATGGTTGTCTTAAACACTGCATTCAACCACCAGTTCATAATTACTTCAATGAACGAGTTTCCTGAAGTCAGTCTGAACAAGTGGATTAAGGATTGTATGATCTGTTCCTAGTGTTGGTAAGTCTCTGACATGCACCCCAGTGACCACAGCTCTGATGTACACCATGTTTGTTCATGTCCTCTGCTTGACTGGAAGGGAAGACTTTACCTGTGTCCAAACTAACAGTGAACATGTAATGTGCATTACCATGCAATCTGCTCTGTTCTATACAAGGTTGAGAGGGGTATTGCAATCTGTTGTAGAAAGTGTTTATGAAGAGACTCCTATTGCTTATCCCTGCTATACTGTCTTAAACCATGCTGACTTGGTTTCAGGTATGATCAGTAGAGGGAAAGGCAACACAAATGTGATTTGAAGGGAAATACAAGTGCTGTGTATGCAATGTGTTTGAGAAACCATGAAGACATATAGCAAGGGACTGTAAAACCCCTTCAGTTCCATCATGAAGATGCAGGGGAGACAGTGCTTAGAGAGAAATGGTGACAACAAGCCTCTTGTGCTATTTGCCAAGGACTGAAGTGTGGGGCCAAAATGTGTTCAATTAGGTTGTGCCACTTGGCACTGACCAAGCAAAGGTTTTTGTGCAACTGCTGCTACCTGTCTCTCACATACTCTTCCACATAGCCTACTTTCTCTCTTGTCCTAGGAAAAAAGGCTGCTGCCTGGATGTGATTTTATAATAGTACATTGATAGTACACTCATAAGCTCATTTAGGGGTGGAAAAAGGATGGAGAAGATGGTCTCACAATGTCTATTTATGCTCTGTGGCCCCTTGCACAGAGGATGTTTTCGCTCTACGAACATGATTTGCATTTGTATCTCTAAAATGGTCAACATCCTATTTGTATACAGCAATCTTTTATTTAAAGGCATTAACTGTCTTCTGATGTGACAGGGTGTTCTGCATGAAAAACAGGTGTCTGAAGAACTGTGTGAGTACAGCTTCAGAAGTTGCTTCTGCGACTTTGACTACTGTCTCCAGAAATCCTTCATGGCTTGCAAAACAGAGTAGCATAACTTTATTGGGCTGGTCACCACTCACTGCAGCATTTTAAGAAATTTGATTCATTGGCTTGAAGTAGATCAGTCTGTTTAACTTTCAGATCAGTCTGTTTAACTTTCAGATCAGTCTGTTTAGCTGTCTTCTGGGGTAACTTGGAAATAATTTTCTAAGCTGTTTTTATCAAGAGTCAATCTTCTTCTACTGTTGTTATTTTATTACAGTCCAACTGGTGCTCCTCTTTTATCTTCCCTTCCTCATTTTCTCAAATAAAATTAACCTCTGTTTTTAAGTACCTGCCATATATACTCTCTATTAGAAGACAACCAGGTCAAAAGAGAAGCAACTCTGAATACTTAATATTTATCAACTAATGCATATCTAGATAAAACAATCTGATAACTAAAAATAATTTAAAATCCGGCTTTCAGGCTAGGACTCTCGGAAATGAATTTTGGATGCCTTCTTTTCTCTTTTGAATCTTTCCCAATTTTGATATTTCCATAAAGTAGTTTTTTTTGGTTTTTTTTTAAGAATATATTTCTTCCCTATTTTGCTTTCAATCCATAAGACATGTTTTTCCTCTTTTGGAAATGGAGAAAAGGGAGAGAATAGATTTCACTCCAAACCTGCCTCATATACGTAACACAACGTTAATGTTAATATTTAATGGGGAGAATGACACACAGCAAACCCCAAGAATCTAAACAAGGAATCCAGTCAGCGACCTTTGGATACATCCTGGAGCACTGTTTTCTGTTCCCCACTGGGAACAGGAAGAATGCAGGTTTTCCCCTAGAACAATGACAGTTTGGTTGTATGCTACAAACAAAAGATAAGAGCTACTCAATACAAAAATGCTAGGTTGTTTTTGTAGTTATGTTATTTTTTTTAGTGCTCCACCATGCTTTAGGAGAGAACTAGCAGTTACTTGAGCTAATCTTTTAAAGGAAAAGTCAATCTAGTTGATAACAAAACTTCCCTTAAGAGAATTCAAGCTAGGAGCTCTTCTTTGTACCATACCCTATGATTGTCATGCAGTGTTTTGTTGAAGACTTTGGTCAGAGTTAGGCTGTGATCTCTCCTTTTCTGAGCTCTCTTGTTTAGTTCTAACTGTTTCAACTTTACAGACTTCCGGGTAATTTCTAATTCAAGTTTTCACTTACTAAAGCTAATTGTAAACTACTGACAACTCAAGTTGGCACTTGTGCCAGTAATCTGTAAGGAAAAGAGCAACAAATGTAAGGAAGCAGGTAGCGTCCCACTCCCTCCTAGCTGATTATCCAGACTAAAAACCACTTTGTATGTGCTGTTTTAACCTGTGTTTCCTAGGTTGACCAAACAGAATAAAGAATGTGGTGTTGGGGGAACACAAGCAGAGATTCTCTTGTCTTTACTCCTTCAAAAGGCTGGCAGTGAAGAAAAGGAGGAACAGTCTTCCTGAGTCCTTGAAAATGAGATTCTGCCTCATCAGATGGCCTGGAGCAGTTCAGATTTTCAGAACGGCCTCTTGTCAAGAAATCTACCATTGCCTTCAGAGCATGTGCATGGAAGGGTTACAAGTCTGAACAGGCAAGTGGTTTCCTTTAGCAGTAGTCCTTGCCGTGCAGGTGACAGGTAGAAGAAAATTTCTGGAACTCCCCAGCATTCAAAGGCAGACTCATAAAGTTTATGAACTCTCAGTTTGAAAGCACACCAGAAACCCAAATCCCACCCTGGGCTGGGCTCTGAGGGAGGAACCAGGTAGCCAGAAATACTTTCATCGAGGTATAAATTTAGAGCAGGGTGAGGATGGGCTACATTCTGCTTTGCTCTAAACAGAAGCAGCATGTGAACTCAGCCCCGCTGGAGCCTTGGCTGTGTTTGGGGACCGGTGGTGGGAGCCTGCCTGGCTGGCAGGCCAGGGCTATTCAGGCTCTCCTCAGGGTTGTGGTGCATGAATGGAGGCATTCATTGCCTTTCTCTTCTCATGCTTCTCTAAGGCTTGGGGCGTTCTCCTGTGGTGTTGCCCCTTAGCCAGAGAGGAAGAGGCTGCTTCTGTCCTCGTTCCCCTCTACTCTAGTTCCCTTGAAAACCAGCAAGATTCAAAGCCAAGAACACTAATCTAAAATAAACTAGTATTAGCCATAATAAAGTCCAGTATATCTCCAATTTACTAAACTATCTGCAACTGTGCAGAAGGTACTGATAAGATAGTCCTCACTCAATAAGTAAAAAAAAAAAAGCCCTTGTACAGATCAGATTTACTTCAGCCAGGTCATTTTCAAGGACCCAAGTACGTACTGCTCAGAGTCCTTCCCACATAGTCTTAACCTATTAACTGGTATTTAATGTCAGACACAATCTAGGTTAAAAACCACAAAAACCTCACTGTTCTGAACGCCCATGTGACCACATCAAAGGACTTTACTTATGCTGAGGATTATTTAGCCTGTTGGACAGGTTAGAACAGCTGGCTGCCCCACAACACCACAACAGTAACTTTCTGCACAAAGTTTTCTGATGATTTATACTAATCTTCTGCATAAAATGGACTATTTCACTAGACCTCTCTTTCCAAACAGCAGGAACCACCATTTCTGCTCAGCTGAATTCTTTCCCCACCCTGTTCACCACCAGGAGAGCTGCTGCAACGTCGTGGCATCCGATGCTGCGGGAGAGGCTGCGGGGAGCGCCGGGAGCTGCAGGCGTCACTGGGGGCAGCCGGGGCACCCTAACAGGCTTCTGCCTTCCTGGGGCTCTCTTCTTTGTATGTGTTTCTGTAGCCAGACACATAGCTCTGTGTGTGTACGGATGACAGATGTGTTTATATTGCTTTGTAGGTGGGACAGTGTGTAGAATGACGCTTTGCCAGACGAATGTGAAATGCTGAAGTTGACTTTCACACACTTAGCTCCAACAACGTAGCTTTGAAAAGTTGTCCCAGTGTGCAGAAGCTCATTTTCTGTGACAAAATCTTAAGTGCATATTGTACTGCTGAAAGCAAGGTGCTTAAAATGAGAAAACAGGATATGCTGAAAGTCAAATTTACTGTATGAGGAAAAGAGAAGGAAACTCTGTTCTTTCCCCTGTTACTGATAGTAACACCTTTTTTTTTTTTTTTTTTCTTTCTGTATTTTAGAGCCTGAACCAGTTCAATTTTCCCAAGTGCCAGTTTGCTCTCTGTGATGTAAACCTGCTAAGAATTTTTGCACATAAGCTTTGAAGAAAGTACTTCTTAAATCTGTAAGTACTGTGCCTGTAGCATAACACTTGTTACATTTTTATTTATCTTAAGATGTGAGCAACATTTTTCAAAAGGTGCACTGCAGATTATAAGAACAGCTTTGACAGGCCCAGAGGAAAAATGATAGTGGTTGAATGCTTCAGGGGTTTTGGAAGACTGTAGAGTACAAACTGTCATCAAGCCAACTTAATATAACTGTTTCTTTTATACTCCAAGGATTCACAAGGGACTTCACTGCTAACATACAGGAAATAAAGTCTGTTGTGCTAGAACAAGACTTTGTTTCTTACAATTTAGAAAACTACACAAAGTTTCCTTACAGGAAATGTTACAATTCATAAAAATTCCCATATTTATTTGTAGACAAAAAATGCCATTCACACAGCAGGAAAACTAGATGAAAACAGAGACAGCACAGACTTAAGGCCATTATGGGGTATTGGTAAACAGACCTACAGGATGGCAATAAATACAACTACACAAAAATGCACTTAAATATCTTTATTATTTTCTCCTATTCCAGGACCAGCCTAATTTCTTAGCAGGATTCCTTGGAAATAAATTGCTACATGAATGCATTTCTTCAGTGAGGAGCTTGCAGAGTTTATTTTAGGTCAAGTGAGAAAACAGGATATGCTGAAAGTCAAATTTACTGTATGAGGAAAAGAAAGGAAACTCTTTTTTTTCCCCTTTTTACTGATAGAACCCCTTTTTTTTTTTTTTTTTCTTTCTGTATTTTAGAGCCTGAACCAGTTCAATTTTCCCAAGTGCCAGTTTGCTCTCTGTGATGTAAACCTGCTAAGAATTTTTGCACATAAGCTTTGAAGAAAGTACTTCTTAAATCTGTAAGTACTGTGCCTGTAGCATAACACTTGTTACATTTTTATTTATCTTAAGATGTGAGCAACATTTTTCAAAAGGTGCACTGCAGATTATAAGAACAGCTTTGACAGGCCCAGAGGAAAAATGATAGTGGTTGAATGCTTCAGGGGTTTTGGAAGACTGTAGAGTACAAACTGTCATCAAGCCAACTTAATATAACTGTTTCTTTTATACTCCAAGGATTCACAAGGGACTTCACTGCTAACATACAGGAAATAAAGTCTGTTGTGCTAGAACAAGACTTTGTTTCTTACAATTTAGAAAACTACACAAAGTTTCCTTACAGGAAATGTTACAATTCATAAAAATTCCCATATTTATTTGTAGACAAAAAATGCCATTCACACAGCAGGAAAACTAGATGAAAACAGAGACAGCACAGACTTAAGGCCATTATGGGGTATTGGTAAACAGACCTACAGGATGGCAATAAATACAACTACACAAAAATGCACTTAAATATCTTTATTATTTTCTCCTATTCCAGGACCAGCCTAATTTCTTAGCAGGATTCCTTGGAAATAAATTGCTACATGAATGCATTTCTTCAGTGAGGAGCTTGCAGAGTTTATTTTAGGTCAAGTCCATCTTCTGTTGTTACACTATTCTACCAAGATATACTGACTTGGGATATTTTTCCTTTAGAGCAGGCCACTGCACAATGAAGTAATCTGAAAAGTAGTAAAGAATCTTTCCAGACAGGGATAAAGTTTCCACACGGCAGATGCTCTCTACATACACAATGATTGCTCTCTTTATTAGAAGCCCAAGAAGCAGCGCAGATATACAGACAGGAACACATGTTCCTGGTCCATTGCACAATATCTAAAAGAGATGGAAACATTTTACAGAAGTAAAAAATGAGTTTTCTCCTACAGTAAATAATTAAAAGTTGGTCTGTATAAATTACATGAAAAATATTTCTGAAGATATTTTAAGAAACAGAAGAGGCAAGAACTTGAGGGGGAAAAAAAAGAAGAGGGAGGGGAATGGGGCAAACAAAAGATATTATTTCAAAACAACTGCCAAACAAGATAATTTTTCTTTGCATGTCCAGGAAGAAGAGCCCTAAGATGGCACAGAAGTCCTTCATTAATATATAACTAAACAGCTTCTAATCTCAGCCACAGCTTTGTGTTGTATCAGTCATGAGATTTGTCCACAGATTAAGGCATAATAAAGCCAAAGAAGTTTAATTAGGATTACTAAACCTGGGATCCAGTTATAAACCTCTTGAACTTCAGCTTAGGTCAGCAAAACACTTAAGAGCTCAGCAAAATGTGCTGATGAATTAGGACCTTCATCAGAATCTATAAACTGATAAGCATGCCTGGATGGTTTTTGTTGTGTGGTTTTTTTGGTTTTGTTTTTTTTTTAAAAAATAAGCACTAATACATAGAAGGAAGAAGGTGTTTTGGTAAATACCTGTCATGTCCTTGTAGCAGAGGATCTCAAATGCGCTTATAAATGTTAAAGGTAAAAGAAAGTGGTCTTTCAATGTTAGACTTTGGTAAATTGAAAAATGGAATGGTTAAAAGTAAAATGTTTAAACCAGAGTATATTAGACACTCTGCTTGGGTGTAAAAATTGATTTCAGGCAAGGAATTTTTTACTGGATTTACAACTACCATGTAATCAGCACTTTTCTACACAGCTGGGGGTGATGTGGAAATAAAGAGCTCTTTTATAAAATCATGGCTCTATATCCTACAAACCCACCTTTTTTTTTTTTTTTTTTTTTTTTTTTTTTTTTTTTTTTTTTTTCAACCCCCCCACCTTTTGAAAAAGATTTTTTTTTTTTTTTTTGTTCCAAGCTCACCAGCTTGTGAAAGAGATTATTTTTTCCCCCACCAATATAATCTGAGTTTCCATTTCAGGACTGTAGCAGACTTTTCAGACTGTTTCCTTCCCTGCTTTGTGGCAAGACCTCGCTGATACACTGGCTGGCAGCACCTTGCCTCAGTTAAAAGCAGTAGCAGCTTTGGTACTACTGACTTCCAAACTCTCTCACCTATGCCTTCCTTTGCTTTTAAGATGGCCCCAGAAATCCAGCTTGGAAATGCAATGACTGTAACACAGTGTTTTCTTATCAGAATTCATGGAATGTATTGACATTTGCAAAATTATTCTTATTTTACTGCTGATCTTCATTGAACTATTTATTCATGGAAGACTTGCTGATATTTTCCAGAAGACCCTTACAAGCAACATGCTGTATACTGTTGTAATCTTGAAATTTTAGGGTGTCAACAGCCACAAATACCTATTCAAGAATTACACTGTTGCTGTTTTCTTTTCTATTAGCAATGACATAGCCGAGAAGCAAAGAAGCTGAACACATCACACAAGACTTTTGAAATTGGAGTAATATATTGGTCTGAAACCAGTATGTTGGTTTCAAGTATATCCATGCTGGGACTTTCAAACCTACTCTACAATCTGCTGAAATTGAAGATCTATTTTTTATACAATTGGCTTGGCAAGCAAGGACATAAACTAACCACACATGCTGCCTTTTAGCATTTCAAAGAAACTTTTCCATATCTGTGAACTAAGCAAGGCATTTTAACCTGTTTCTTGGCAAGTTTGATGAATTTGCACTGATGTTCATTGTTCTAGTGGCACCTGGCTAATGATATTTAATTAAGGCATGTTTAGGTATCTCTATTAGTAATAGCATTTGTTACTGTAGCTTAAACATAGACATAGGAAACAACCTGGAGTGTTCTCCTGTGTTTGCAGGAAAAACCCACCAGCTCCCTGCTGCAGAATCTGATCTGTTTCAGGCGGATGCATAAGTAGCACTAAAACAGTCAAAAAAAGTTATTTACTATTTTTTTTTGTGAGTTGAATAGTCAGACTACAAATTTCAGATTCAAAATTCAGCTTTAAGTGATCAGATAAAAATGTGCACCACTACTAAACAGAAACTCTACTCTCCTCTTCCTTTAGTAGAGCTACCTGGAGTACAAATATTGTCTCATCTTCATTGCTCCCCAAGCTCTTTATTGTTGCATTACAGTCCTCTCCCCTGTCCTTTCCTCATTGCCTTCCACTTCAATATTTCTCTGTACTCCACCCAGCTCTCTGAGATCTATCACACTCATCCTCCTTTCATTGGATTTCTTTGTGATCTCTAGGATTCATCTTCCTCTCGGTCCCTAATCCCAGGCACCCTTTCACCCATCTTTCTTCTGGACTCATACTCTGCATTCCTTCAGCCTCCATCTAAAATGAAAGCTCAACCCAGTTGTCTAAAGCAAGGAGAGTTTCACATCAGTTTCGTACTTTCCACAGTCAGACACAAAAACCACCACTCACAGGTATGGTTTAAAGTTAGGTAGACATCCTAACATTCTCCTCAGCCCACAAATTAAGAATTGTACAACTAGTCTTATAAAAAGCTGATTTATTACAGTCATGGTCTTTATCAAGCCACTGGGCCATACACTTCATCCTACTTGCACACCTTATAGAACTTGGCTAGCAGCTCCAGTCTTTCTGTATTTGGTATTCTTGTGTCTAGATGCACATGCAAAGGTAAATGCTGGAATGAATTCCGAACTAAGTGTACTCACAACAAAATCTCTTCATTAAATGACAGTAAATAGGTCTATTTGTGAATATATGTGTAGCACTAAAAGCCACACTGAGCTGCTGCTATTATTTTGCTGAGGTGCAAAACAGAAAAGCAATAATAAAAATTAAATAATAAAATACCCTTACTATATCCAGGTTTTTATATGATGCACTCAATTTGTATCTTCTACTGATTGTTATCACTTGCAAGCTGCTTCTCAGATGCCCTTTGATTGAAAAGCACTTGCATGCAGGAAAAAGGATCAGAAAAATTATGGGCTAGGCATCTCTGAAAAAACATTAGTTGATCATGACTCTTCTGTCGTCTGCTTTCCCCCCTTCCATATGTAGCTGTTCAAGCAAGACAAAGCAGATGTGGCTCTACAGGATTTCTGCATGCAAAATGCCCATAAAATGCTCTGACTATAGATGTTCCTGTTCTAAAATGCTTGGGTTTAGGAGCTGTCTTGAAAGAGACTCTGGTAAAAACCTGCTCAAGCCAACACACAAATAGATCCCTATCTGAATCTGGGGTCGTGATCTGTAAGTCAGAACTATTAATCAACTTTTCTAATCATTAAAAACTAACCTTCAGTTAACCTTCAGTGTGTGTGTAGAGACATGTCACACCTAGAACTAGTGCAGTTGCTCACGTGTTGGAGTGGTAATTCCCTTCCAAAAATCTGGTCTGACCAGTCCTACTTACTCCCTCCCACATCAGCAGCAAGAAGGGAGACCAGTCTTCCTGCTGCCTGGAATCCAACATCCTACACTCATCAGGGGATACAGGGGAAACTTCTGAGAAAACAATAATGCACATCATAAAGAAGAGGAACTGTTGTGGACACTATAAAGTAGAAATGCTGCTGTTCAGCTCCTGCCAGTCTATGAACTTGTTCATGGTGGATAGGAACTCAATACTGTATAGCCTTCCTTAAATCTAAGAGAAGATGAGCTGTCCTACTTGTGAATTTCAAAACAATACAAAAGTAAATTTTGGAGTATGATTGATGTTTTCCACCTTGAAAAGACCAAGGCTTTTGTTTTTCCCCTCCAGCAGAATACAAGTATCTTTCAGGGAATCCAGTGGCAATCATGCCATAGAGAAAAAGCAGGCATCTATTGGGCAAGAAAGGGCCAGGGTCTCTACAAGGTCAATCAGTTATTCAGGGTGTTTCCTAATAGCTATTTACTTTAGCTACAAGGTTGCCTGTAGATAAAGCATGGCATGAGCTATGTCTCCAAAGATCTCTAGTTTATTTGGTTCAGCCTTCCCTGGAGAGACAGCAGAAAAGGGGAGAGAAGGGGCCAAAGACAGTTTTTGTAACACCTTTGTGATCTCTTGAGCTGCACCTGCCCAAGGATTTTCTTGGTCCTATCTCGGCTGTCAACTTTGCTGCCAGCAAGCTGTAAGGGATTGTTCCAGAAGCCAGTGCTGCAGGACTCTTTATACCATTTGCATTTTCCTCTAATGTAAAGAAATGTCCAGCTAACTGTTAAATTGGCTCACTGGCTGCCTGGCTTCACAGCTAGGCTTGTAAGCAAAACCCTACACACTGAAATCCCCTACCAATTCAATGTTACCAGTCTTTTAAACAGTTCAATAAACTAATCAATCTGTACACTAATGGATGTTTAAAGTAAATTATCAGAATACAACATTTATACTTAGCAACTTTCTATATAAATCTAATTTCACATTAATCACTTTCATACAAAAATGGAACCGTTCTTGCCTTTCTGTTCCAGGTATTTTCTACAGCTGTTGAAAGAAAACAAGCTAAGGCAGCAGTCTGGCACACTGGGAACACTGGCACATGGCACCACTGCTGATAAAAGCTGCTTTTAGAGTCAGTGAATGCAGCACTGTAGCAGAGTGACATTTACCAGCTAAAACACTGAAAGCATAGCTCACAGCTTCACTGAGATTAAATGTCAGGCCACTGGTTAAAACAAAAATGAGTAAAGCAGAAAACTTGCAGTTTTTCTCATAAATATGTAAACATACATTTGCTGTATAACTTTAATAAATGAGTATTTGTGTATTGCTTATGTTTCCAAATTACAACAATCAAAAGGAGGACAACATAAGTTCCCTAAACTTAGTGGAAAGTGGAAACTGATGTGAGAAGTGTTTTGCATAAGAAACTGTTAACACCTGCTGTTCTCCTTAATGACTTCCACAGAGATTGGCCTTTGCCACCTGGACAAGAGCAGGAAAACCACCCAAATTTCTGGGGTTGGGCAGGTTTGTGGTGTGAGGATGCAGACTGCTGCTGCAGGTGATGCATACGTGAGCTGGACTGCTGCTTTTCAGCTATGGAGCGACCTTCTGGAGCAAGGTTAGGACATCACTCAGGTCTCCTTACTCCTGGTAAAGCTCCCTTCTCTACAGTGCTGAAAAGCTGGAGACAATGATTAGGGAATGGATGGTGGTGACAGAACTATTAAAAGAGGCAAAGGCAGGAAGAGTGATATGAAACAAAACTTTGTGTATCTATGCAAGAAAACAGACCTACTTTTTAACAATGTAGGGGGGAAAAAAAAAAGAGTATTTTCTGCTTCTTAGGAACAAGTGTGGGCCTAAAAGCAGTAATTTTTTTTTGTTTGTGTTTTTTTCTGGGCTACTAAACCTCAGTTTTTGCTGATAAATACTTTGTTTTGATGGCTCTTTAGCATTTGGAAACAAAAAAAATACCTGTTCAGCCTGTTAAAATATGAAAGGCTAGAAGATATCCATTAATTTTGTCAGAAAAGCCAAAGCCAGAATAGCTGTTGCTGATATCTTAAGGAAGGCAAGGGAAAAGGAAAATGAAAGAAAAAGAAAGCGTAAAAAATAAACACAATTCAATAACATACAAATACGGAAGACCAATAGGGCAGAAGATACTGTCTTGACACATAGAAATCCTCCTTCAAATAATCACAAATCTGACTGTAGAATAACATGAAGGCTCTTTCTAGAAGCAAGGGAAATGGAGCAGAGAGTGATTCTAGTGACTGGGAAACTGAGCAGTCAAACTTAGTGAAAGCTGAGTAGAGGTCCTTGGACACTGAAAGGAAAACTAGAAGAAAAAAACATAACATAATCATTTTTATATCAGGGCTAATTTTGGACTCCTGAACTCATCAGGTAGGAGCTAGGGGTTTTAACATTTCAGGGTTTTATTGCCTTTTATGATTTCAGAGTGTAATCAATATTTTCATTTGTGTTTTTTGTTTTGCTGAGGCAAGGTTGTTTGTTTCTGTGGCAGGAGAAAGGAGAATATGCAATGAATATGCATTTGTATTCTGCTATGTTCGTATTTCCTGCCCGGTGATTCCAAAGATCTGGTTCAGCTGACTGCTCAGTGCATCCTGAACAGCTCCCAGGTTTGTGGGAAACACAACTGCAAGCATTACAGCCCTGCAGCTGTGGGGCAAGCTGTCAGTATTGGTGATGTTTTAACTGTAAAATTAAACGAAGATAAGCATCGGTGAACAAATATGCCAAATTTTAGTTGTAAAGATATTTACCTTATGAGCTCATAACTAAGATGCAAGCCTGGAGAGTCAAGAAACCAGGGTCTACTCACAGCTCCACTGTGGACTTATCACAGGATTTGGAGCACAGCACTTCTTTCTCTCACATTAATATTTTTTACTTTGATACTAGGAAAACAATAATTTAGTCCTCACAGAGAATGCATCAAAATTTCTGTGTATCCTTCTCCAAGTGGATCTCCAGGTATGGAGAGTGTTGTTTTTATTAGCATGTGTTCTGATTCAGTAGTGTACTGTGAGAGTAAGATAAAATGTATGTGCTATTTTCTTATGCTATTTTATTTTTTTGATACTTCCAGACATAGCAGCCCATAGCCATTATGAAGCCAGTAACTTTGATGGCAATGTAAGCCTGGATGGCAAACAGATAAAAATTGTTACTTAAAAAAAAAATTAATAACTAAAAGGTTTCAAGAGATACATTGTTCACCTACATGGATGGAGTGAATGCAGTTATGATAGAAATAAGATTCCTTCTAGGAAATGTAAATCTATGTGGTAATCAAAAAATAAGACAAATCTCAGAATTTGAGAGAAAGGGATATTACTTAAGCATCTGGGAGAGAGTGTTCTTGTTAAAGCTTTTGTTAGTCTAGCTCTTTACTATGTTTGAAAATCTAGGTTTTGAGCCTTGAGGAAAACTAGCTTAAAATTTTTAATATTTTTAAAGTTTTTGTTGGTTGTGTTGTTGTTCTTTTTTCAAAAGCAGTAACCTTTTCCAAAAATTCCTTATTATCGCTATTGGTGGGGAGAAAGAAAATTTCAGGTTCTGTTTGAACAACATAATGAAACAACCTAGTGGCTTGCTCTTTTTGAAGAGTGAATATGTTACCCAGCTGACTCCCCTCCAAAACCTGAAAAATGTAACTAGCTGAAACTTCACATCCTATTTGCTGTTTGAATTTACTTGCAGAATGCAGGCTAGGACAAAAACTCTAGATGTGTAGTCTGATGTAAATTGGATAATTAAGGTAGAATTGAATTACACCTGGGTACACTTTAATCTTCTACTTTTTAAATCACTTGAATCATCGTAGGTGCAAAAAGATAGCAAAAGAGCTTGTAGCAACAGGCTGTTTTCAGGCTGGTCAGCAGCTATAACTTGTAGCATTGCCATGAAGCCTTTCTAGTCTACTTCAATGTTTCCTGTTGGTACAGTTCCTGTTTTTATTATCATGCAATACACCCAGCAGGTGAAGTGACTTCAAAACAAGCAGGGGCACGTCTGGTCCTACAGGCAAATTACCTAACTAGGGTAAATAAAATCAGTGAATTCCAGACTGGAGAAGAGAGAACTGGAAGGGTAAGGACTTAAGTTAGCACACTGTGCAGTTGGGTTAATACTGTTCACTAATGTTTTTCTCAGTATTCTTTTAATCACAGAAAGAAATATATTGGGAAGCATCATCAACTCCCTCGCTTGCCCAGCTCTCACTTTATAAAAGCTTGAGGAGAGGGGGACAAGAATCCTTCTTAGTGGGTTCTTCTGTGGCAGAAAAGGAGAGCTTCCACACCCCCACAAAATCACTAGGGACTAGATTTAACAACAGGATTTAATTGTAGCAGCACTGACCGTTGTCACTTCTTCTTTCTAGGAACTTAGTGGCTAGACCTAGCATTACCAGTGCCTTGTGGGGCAAGAGGCCCAGCTGATGAAAAGGCCCAGCTGCCGTGATTTGGCTCTGCATGCATATGCAAAGCAGTGAGGAAAGCTCCTAGTTGCTGGATCTCAGCAGAGCTCAGGAGTGTGGCTATACATGAGGCTATCTGACACTGTAAAGACATAAGTAGCTCAGATCTGTTTCTAGGTGCACATATAGGCTTTACTGGTGAAAAGAAAGATAACTGGGGTCATTAAGAGTTTCAGAAGTTAGGCAATTGCTTAGCGAGGAAAGTCGGAGAATCTAGATATGAATGCATAAAGAAAGTTTGACGTTTTAAAAATTAAGCTAACCTTAGGCACTCTACTTAACTGCCCTGTATTTCAGGTGAAAGTTGGCAGATCTATCACTGGGATCGAAAGGTCTTTAGAGTGGTAGTTTCCATCCATATCTACAATGCTTCTGCAGGTATGTGGAAGCAGAGTGGGACATATGAGGTCAGCATGCTTCCCAGTCCAGCTGCCAAATTTAAAATGAGGAACACAGAAGCAATCAATTGAAAGTGTTAATAAATGGCAAATATGAAAGTGATACTAATGCTTGTCTGCCAGAATATCAATGTTGGTTATTAAAACATTAACACCCAGACTGTCACTGGGAACAACCAAGCAGCATGATCTCTACCAGAAGTTTGTATCAAGAAATAGTTGCACCAGTGAGTTTTGTGAGAAACTGTGGGAGATGGATGGAAGGTTGATTAAAAAAGAACAAGATTACCAAGGCAGATGCAGACTGGAGAATAAACTAACTCCCTACCTACATTACCATGGAGTAGATTTAATGCAGTTTAATGCTGCCGATAAACTTAGTTGGAAATAAAGGAAAACTGACTTCAAGTGGATGAAAAACTTGGTCATAAAACAATTCAGTAAAAGACTTGCCAAGCAAATGAAATGGTAGTTACTACACCTGTAGCTATAAAAGCTAGGCATTAGCTCTCTTTCAGCAAGCTAGTCACCTTGGGTGAGCCTGAACCTGACTAATGTCTCATGGTCACAGTACTGTAAGAAATACTATCTAACTTTATAAAGCCTATTTAAAAATAAGGCCTTATCTCCTGGTATCAGAAACTACTGCTTATTATAGTAGCCTGCTTTGACTCAAAGGGAAAGGAGAAATTAAATCCAAATACTCTTAAATATAATCATACATGTTATTAACAGTGCCTTAAAATAAGTCTTTAATTGCAAATCTTGATGTGTCTTTCATCAGTCAAGCATTCCTTTAACTAGAATGTGGTATTTTAGGTTAGCTAAAACTGATATTTTCTATGTATATAAACAACTTATAGGCTACTGCCTTATCGTTACAGTTAGTATAGCAAGAAGCTGCATCAAATACCTGCCTGAAATTACTTCACAATGCAAAACCTGGAGGTGCAGACACACCAGTGACCTGATTTAATTAGATTGTTTACCTGAAATCAAGTTTTATAACACACGTGGAAATGTGACCAGGGTTTACATTAGGTTCATAATGTACCTGGTAGCCGAGTTAAGACTGATCTTTAGTTTAAGCTTTGTTTAAACTTAAGCTAAGACCTCAGTTCATTTTTACCACTACTTCTATCCTCTCTCTGAAGTAGTAGTGTCTATAGGCATGTCTAACTGGCAGTTGCAGAAAGAGCAGAGCTACAACAGACTGATCTGATGAACAGCTTTAGACATTTATCTCTGCTCAGCAGAGGGCAATTCTACAGTGAGGCTGCAGGGTAGCTGTACACAGCACACAAGGTAGACAAGGGGTGAATCATTAACACTGAGAAGCCAAACACAAATTTGGATGGATTAACTTTTTCTCTTTGGACTATAAAATTTGTATTACTGATGGTCTTTGCGTGATGTTCTTGCTCTTGCCTAGTTTGATCCTAGAAGAACAATAGTAGATCAGACTTACTGTAAAATCAATCAGGTCCAAAAGAATTATAAACAGGAGGGAAAGATTCAGAGTACAAAGTAATGCACCAGACAGTCTTAGTACTGCATTATACAAAGTTCACTTGTTACAAAGTGAATAGAGGAAAAATGCCACCACCCAGATTTTGTAGCTTTCCACAAAGTTCTAATGAGAACTGCGATATGTGGGACAATAACTTATTATTGTCTTACTTGTTAAAGCTCTATGACCTTAAGACAGTTTGGGCAAAGAATGGAAAATCTTAGCTAAATGAAATAATGATCTCCTTTCATTTAGCTTACTGGGTGAACACTTCTGTAACAACTCTAGAAGCTTGTGGGTAGTGACTTTTCATCAGTTTGGGGACCAGATGTGTGTGATGGGACAAGCAGTCATAAAAGAACTGGTAGACTTTTAGGAGCATAATCAGCTGTGCAGGTTTCAGGCTTCTATAAGGAAGTTTAAAAAGGAGAGACCCATCCAACTGACAGCTGGTGGGGAGGGAGACAGCAGAGCTTGTTGTACTTGCTGTGCAAATGTCAACTTCTTACTTGACACTTCCCACAGGAAGGAGGTCCTAATGTGGAAGGACTGCCTTCCTTGCCTGATTTAACCCAGGCTTTTACAAAGAGCAGTGATCTGAAAATATCTGTTCATCTTGGGCACTGTAGAGCACTGTGGCAGTAGGAACTCCTGAGAAGTGTCCCCAGAGATGAAAGAAAAAGTCTGATCCTAAGGGTCTGGGATGCACAATTCACTAATGAATGGAGGCTTATGCAGCATTTCTGCAGAGTTCAATGTGGAATTTTATTACATTAAAGGATAGCAAATCACTGACTCAATTACCTGGCCATGGTTGAAAACAAGGACTGGATGCAATACCTGTACAATTTTTATGCTGTGTTGTGCACATGTATCCTTTGTTTTCAATTTGGATTTCAGGTGTGCCAGAATGACTGGAATAATCACAACCCAGCAAAAGGGATAGAATACTTGATTGAATTTCAAGGTTGGCAAATTGGCCCAGAGACAAGAGCAGTAATTCTGCAAGCAGGAAGAGAACTAAAGACCACTTTCCTCTAAACTTGTACCTAATGACTGAATGACTCAAGCATGTTACATGAAGGCTTGTAACATTAGTTTATTCCTTCTTGAACATCAAATAAGTTATGTAACATTCAGTAATTTTCTCTTTCTTTGGGAAAAGTCTCTGTGCACCTTGTCAAATTTTCTGTAACTATCTAAGAAGAATTTGCATTTCTTCTCAGCCTTTCTTTCAATGAAGGCAATGAAAGTTTGTCTTCTCTGAGCAGCTGCCTCTTTTCATGGTAGGAATTTGCAGTCTTTGAGGTTATGACTGCATGTTAAATATGGCTGTTACTAATGAATGGTTTCAAAAGTGTTTCTGAGGGAAGGAAGGTGTAGGCAGAGTGTGCTGGCACAAGCCTTGCTTTCCTGGAATTTTAGGCTTCTGCATAGGAAGCACATCTAAGGTTTATATATTGTAAAAACTGCCTAATGTAGATGTGCCTGCAAAACACTGACACCTGTATTTCTGTAATTCTTGGCTCTAGGAGCATAAGCCAATCCTAACTTCTGACATCTTAATTTTGTTACTGGGTTTGATATCTCTAAAGGGACTTAACTCTGCAGAGCGCAGATGTTCATAACTCAGAAATGGGCCTCTTGAAGATGATCTCAAACTCGACAACTAGGCTAACTTTTACATTTCTTAAACTCTCTGGAGGCCCATTTCAAGCATGGGTGAAGCCCTGCAAGACAGCAAAGGTCTCCTGGAAGCTGTTCAGTTCTTTCTGAAATCACTGTCTTGAAGAAGCATTAGATGGAACTGCTTTCTCATGCAAAGTAAACTAAGAAGTTTTGCTGGAAGATCAGTGTGAGATATAAAAGGGAGGACAGTGCTCATGTAAATAAGCACATAGAAAGTAACTTCTGTGCAGCTAGGTTTGCTGTTTCCCCTTTACAGCTATTTTGGTTCCACAGATAACTAGTTATGCCAACCTGAGTGAATCTGCTCCAAATCTTGCTTTTGTACACCTAATGGCTTCAGGCTCCCTTTGCAGTACTTCTCTTGTCCTGCATTCCTTGAAACCCACAGCTGCATCATTTCAGCTTTACTTGTGCTTTTGGGTATCTGGAGAAGACTAGTTATTCCTTCAAACATGCACAAACTTCTGATAAGCCAAAAAGCCAGTGTAAGGATTTGGGGATGACTCAAATGTGCAGGTTACTTAGAAGCAATTTAAAGTTATCCCTCCATCCTGTAGTTAAACAAAAATAGTTGTCTCAACTGAAAATGTACAGCACTTGTAAGCTTTACTGTTTAAAAATATGAGGCTCTCAGCATGATGTAATACTGTGTTTGTTTCTAAATTTGGGTGTGATTTCCATGCCAAAAATTATAGACGAGTCCTATAAATGCCAGCATTTGTCCCCACCCTTTCTAGTTGCTTAAACTACTAAGCATTACACTTTGCCAAGAGCAAGGAGAGTTACATTTTAGCATAAACATTTTCTTTTAAAGGTAATTAAATATCACCAGTTGCTTCACCTACTACATAATCTTTTCACTAGCAATGTGAAGCATTTTAATCCTCAAATCACTCTCCTCTGATAAATGTTTTAGAATCTTCCCAGCTCTCTGGCTTACTATATTTTACAGAATTCTTAAACTAAGATAAGCATACAAGTAGTAGTATGCTAGCAGCTTTCAAGTGGTATAAGATCTGGCATAAAGCCAGAGATGCTTCTTCAAGTGGAACTACCAGCAGCTATTGTGGTTGATGATGGTACCTGGCAAAAAAATCGTTGGGAAAACCCTCTCCTCTACTCCTTTTCTAATAAGTACTCTTCTGATAGCATTTTGATCCAGTGGTTTCCTTGACTGCTACAAAGGGCTTAAAGGTCTTGCTAAAATGTTTTCTTAACTTTACAAGGACAAGTGTTTCTCAGATGTGTTGGGCTTTTGACAGCTTATCACAGTTTGTCAACTCCAACACCATTTTTAATAATCTATGTGTAAATCCCACTGTCAGTCTAAGATCCTCTTGTAAACAGAGAAACCATGGGGTTAGATTAGTAACTTCCTGCTCTCCTACTGTGTGATGCATTTGGTAAGATATTAAACTACAGACTGAGATCTACCAGTCAATTTATTTTGCATCAATAAGTTAAAAGCCATATATACATTAAATTAAACCAGTGGTGTAATGAAGTATTTCTTAAACATCTGTTACTTGCCTTTGCTTTAAGATGTCTTCTTCCTGTAAACATCCCTCGTATTATTACCCCCTCCCAATTAAAGTAATTGTAAAAATAATAGTATGTCATTTCCTCTCTCCCAACTTTATCTCCAGTTTTGAGAATGGGCTTGAAAAACAAGAACTGAAAAAGGCTGCTTTTGTACTTCTACACACTGAACTGCTCTGACAACTTCAGCAAGCAAGTAACTGTTGATTGGATAGTAACTGACCAGTATTACTGAAGCCAATAAGATCAAATTATTCCTAGCAGCTTCTCTAAGCATTTAAATACCACAAATATATCTGTTAGCCTCTGCAAAATTAGCCATAGAGTTCACGGTAAGAGTCAAAAAAAGTCTGCTTGAAAATATCCTCTGTGGGTGTATTTATGATGCTACTAAATTATGAAAAGTATCTTGTAACTGCACAAGTTTTTACAGGTTTCATTAAAATATTTTAAAGTCCATCAAACATTAATTTTGTATTTTGCTAAAATAATGCTTCTTTTAAAAAAAGTCAGGTTTGTATAACTGAATCCTTAAGATTACAACTCCTCTAGCAAAAAGCCAGCTTTAACCAAAATTTCTCTCAAAGAACTGTAGGGCTCAAACCTGGGAGTCCAGTCCACTACTTTTTGAGTCTTGCATTAACACAAAACTTTACTGACCAGTTACGCCTATTTTATTTTTATAATCTGACAACTCTGACTGCTTCTGACTTAAGTGTGGGATTTTTTAAAATGCATGTTGTAATTAGCATGAGAGTGCAGTTTTGTGAACAGCTTGAGAAAGTTACTATAGTGTGAGGAGTTGCCCTTTCAGCAGTGATGTATTTTGTCATTAGATGAGATAATTAATGTCAGTCAGCCAAAGACTAAATAAATATGCACGTAGCTGAAAAGTCCACATAAGCATGATAATTAAATCTATATATACTTCTGCTGTTTTGAAGCTGCCTGCTCCAGACTGGTCCTACCATTTCAGGTGCAAGACCTTGCAACAGGATAATCAAGCTTTCAGGCATAGCTTGTGCTGTTGCAATCCTGACGAGATATTATCAAGGTCTTGCAACCTTGTTTGTGCTGGCTCTACCAGCACTATCAAGGGAATGACACACTCTGATGTTACCTGCAAACTTTGAGAGGGAAAATTGGTTTTGCTACTCTAATTCACCAGCAGTGCAACTCGTTCTCTCTTCCTTGCTGTGTTGCTGCATTGCTGCTATAACACTTTCAGCTTTAATTTTACATTCAAAAAGACTTTTCCTGTAAACTATAAATCTAAGTATACATATGAGATACAGTCTGCAATGATCTGATATTTCAAATGCTTTAAGATGCAGATTAGAAATTCTCAATACATTAACATTTACTTTACCTACCAAATCTGGTTTCAGTTTGTTGGTCAAATGAAGGGAGTGAAGTATGGAGTACAGGGTTGTTACCACAGAGGAGGTCCAAGATTGTCTAACCTCGCGGCTTCTGGGAATGCGATGAAGGGTGAACTGGAAGAGAGCAAGATAAGATGAACTGTTATTTTTCTAAGCATGTTCTTCCTCCTTCTATAGAGTTATTAGATTTGTCTGCACAAACTGTTGTGTGGGGTTTTTTCGCTTTTGGTTTGCTTTTTTTTTGGTAAATCTAGTTAGGAAATGTTTTGGTACAAAACCTCCTCTTAGATGTCCTATTCAGTGCCATGCTTAGCACTCCTGGCATTCGAGTAAAACGAAATACTAAAACTACATTTATTTTTTTTAAATCTCCTCTCGTGTTACTTTAAAACATTCCTAACTTAATAAACAATTCAGCCAGAGCAGCTTCACCCGCGGTATCTTAACGTCGTGCCCCACCTCGTGGTCACGGAGACACAAGACTGGGTCTGATTAGATACAACCCAAACACGGTGATTGTCTCTTGCCTGTTTAAATTCTTCGTAGATTTACACTGCAGAAAATGTAACAACTTTTCTCAGGTAATGCCCGGTGTATACTATTAAAAATGTAACAGCAAATACCGCAATCCTTTAGATGAGTATTCAGTGGGTATTAAAAAGATATGCAAGATGCATATTCAAAATGTAAAATATTTGCATAAAGAAAGAGCAGAGAACATCTTTAAATAAAAATAAGTGTAAAAAAATAATGTTCTTTCTTCTTTCCTAGGAAAAAGTAGAGAATATTCACTGTATGTAAAAGGTATCAAATTAATAAAACTTGGATGTTTTCTGCTTGTCTTGGAACACTGTAAGCAGTAAGTAGGCTTCTTGCACTTTTCACAGATGGCTTTTACCTTGTAACAGAGGAACTACAGCTGCGAACTCCTGCTACATCAGGAGGCAGTCCTGATGCCAATTAAACTTTTGACTGCTTAAATGAAAATCAAATGTTGGCTGCAGTGTACTGTTCATTGACCTGTTACTTACATCTGGACAGTGGTCACTGTCTCACGTCATATGGGACACCAGTTCACTGCCGCTCTGGCAGAACTCATATTTGGAGTGAGAGACTCTAAATATCATTATAAATACTGAAAGTTGCCTGGTTACTTCAAATATACCATTGCTAATTGTCATACTTAGCCATGGTGATTTATGACCAGGAAAGATTGCAAAGACCAGGATGTTGCAAATAGCTGTACAGTAAATGCAAACTACAAGTCTTGAATAGCAATAACTGGGGCTTTTTAAATATATAAGGTGTAAAGAATAAAAAACCCAACACCCTACTTACAAATGCAGACTATTAAGTTAATTTTTTGACTGAAATTTATTCCGTTTCATTGTGATAAGGTTCTTTAAGTGTGGTGATGCTGGCAGACATTAACAAATGTTACAAACTGGTTGTTTTATGTTTTATTTGCAGGTGTTGAAATTCTGATTGCATTAGTCTGACAACAGAATATGGAAAAATAAACATGCCCCCTGCTCCCCATTCAACAGGATTCTGGTTATCGCTATCTTTGTATTTCTTCATGCTTTGGAAGAGATGAGGTGATAAAAAGAAATTCTGTAAGTGGAGTTTAGACCCTTGCATAGTATTCAGTCTCACAAGAAATACAGGTATGATAAGGTGGTTTCAGGCAGATCAGGTTTCAGTGGAACTAGTCAGGATGCCCCCTTCACTGTTAGAGTGGTGTTAAGCAATGTTTGAAAAAATAAAAAAAAAAAAGGCATGTGATTTGCTTAATAATAAAAAACTGATTTCAGCAAAAACTTGGCAGGGATCCCAAACAGTATCAAAGTGGAAATGTAGAACACAAGTAAAAATAAAACTGATTTTCTTGATGCTGTTCAAAAAACATGCTTGGAACTTTGCACAGAAGTGCCTATGCAATTTGTTAGGACTTCAGCCCCTGTATCAATCAACATTTAAACATTAAGTTGAGAAACAAAATCTTCCATTTTCATTATAAATCTTTTTGCTCAGTGGAAAAAGAATGGCCAAAGGAAAATGAGCATCTGTTATCCGGACAGCAAACTCAGATGCAGCCAAAAATGTTCCTCTGGTTTTCAATATTGAAGGAAAATATAACTACATGATCTGTTAGCAGTTGAAGGGGGTACAAAAGGGAAGCTGCTTAGCAAAACTAAGTGAACTAGTGGAAAACTGCATAATCCTTTGATACTGAAAATACATAATTCTAAGAAATTAACTCAGGATTGGACATTTTTCACACATGCGAGGATGACTGTCTGGCTGAATAATTACCAAACTAGATTTCTCTGAATAGGAAATACCTCCAGTCACTTTTCTCTCATTTTGTCAAGGATGAAACTTTAGCAGAGAATGCGAAACCCAGTTTTAAACTAAGCCATTTCCACTTCATTCAGCAGCTTCTGATAGGTGAAGAACCTGCACCTTCCAAGGTCAAAGTGTGGTAAACAAACCTAAAAATGTCATTCCTAAGTGAGCCTCTTGCTCACTTTAGCAGTAGTTGCTTTACATTAAAAGGGATTATTCTGAAAATCAGTGGTACTGGTCCTACAATCTTTTGTTCCAGAAGTGCTGCTGAAGACGATAAATATCAGAAATGCACCAATTGAAATCAATACCACATAATTAATGTACTGTGTGTTGAACTACTTGCTCAAGAGAACTAAGATTTTTGTAGTCAGACTTAGTTTCCATTTTACTTATTCCAATTTCTAAATAAAAACAATCTTTCTACTAATTTCATTGGAGATCAAGCCACACAAGTCAATAAAGTCATACTGTTGTCTATCAATCATGCAGCCAAATATCTCAAAACAAGTAAACATTTGATAAAAAGATAGGATATTTTCATGATTTGTAGGTGTTCAGCATTTTCTCAGGTCATCAACTAGAAAACTATCTGACATTTAAAGGTATTGCTTACTTTTAAAACATGGAATGAATATTTAAAAATCCAGTTTAAAAATCCAATGAAAACACAGTCCAGAAATATACAAAAGTAATGAAATTCCAACTAAGTTTTTCTTAGCTAAAATATTTTAAGATATTTCTTTCAAAAATATATTATGTCACTGAGGGAAATGCCAAACTAAAAAAATTTTAAAAACCAAATGTGTTTCTGCTCAAGTATTTTTGTAGCTACAAAGAACACTTCTATGGCTGCCTGGTTTATAAAATTTAGAGATTTATTTTCAGCATGTTTTTCTTGAGCCAGAGAGAGTTGCCTTTATGTAGTCACTTTCACCACAATTATGTTCCCTCATTGCTTTAAACAGATTAAGATGTTAACAGGAGGTAAAAACCATTTTAAGAAAAAGTAAGGAAGGTGGTAGTGAAAGCTGGTAGCAAGACTGGCATTTGCTATTTTTAGACATGTTTACTTTGCTTTTGCAGTGTCTCTTTAGTACACTAGTGTTAATCAACACTGTTTAGTTCACTTTTACAAATATAAAACCAGTTTGTACAGAATAACACTTCAAGCTGAACCTTAGTGGAAGTGATTATTAATATCTAGAAAATCAAAAGGACCCCCTGATCTTAACTTCCTTTTAAAGAACTGCTTCCACATTGCCTTGAATTAGAATGTCATGTTAGGATAACTTTATCTTAGAAGAGCATATTTAACAAGTTACCTGGGAATTGGAGAATGTTTTTTGTTCAAAAGAACGTATTTTAGCTTCACTCATCTTGTCTGAGTCTGCAAAAACGTAATGCCTAGGAGAGTATGACTCTGACAAACAGCTAAGTAACCTCAGGATTTCTGTTGTGTGCCCACCTGTGAAAACAAAATAGGATATGAAAATTTTTTTAATCTTCAATTTCTTCAGCCACTTTTCCTTTTAGAACTTACTGATTCTACTACTATCAGTCACAGTCTTCTGAGAATAGAAGATTTAATTAAAGGATTGTTGAGACTGTTAAGTATTATGAAGACAATTCAGCTCCCACTGGAGCTATATTGAGGGAATTTTTTCAGTTAAATGGGATTAAACCAGGATCATACAGAAGTACAATACTTGTGTTTAATATCCTGTACACAATGCAAAAACAACTGGGCAAAAAGTTATACTGTAGTCCATACTCAAAAGCCATGCCATGGTACAATGATAAAAATTAAGCTGGGCAAGACCTGGCTTGGAGCTGCAGCGTGGAAGCACCTCCTGATGACCCTGCCCAATCTCCAGTGCTACCACCTGCAAGACCAGGGTCAGGGCTGCACTATCCCAGCTCACAGTACTGAAATTAGGCAACAATTTCACTCCTCAGCTGTGTCAATGGAAAACCTGAGTGCTTGCAGAAGAAACAGTCCAGCTCCAACCAAGCATGTTAACACCTGCCCTTGAACTGGTATTGACAACCTTCTAACTTCAAGACTGCTTTACTCAGGGAGCTAAGTGGGTGCTAAACTGGAGAGAAGGGGAGGGTATACTTCCTTGATTTTTGGGAGCAGGGTTAATTTTGTTGTTGGTTGAGTTTCCTCAACTGCAGTTGAAGAAATACCTGTACCAGTGGAAGAGGAGAGAGGGAAGATGGTGTGTGTAGGTGAAGTGTAGCAACTCGCCTTTTATCTTTGCGTCTGGATCAGCTTAACATCAACCTGCACCAGTAAGCACATACATAAGCATTGACTGGACATGTTGCTTTCCACTCTGCTGGAAGTTGCAGATGAAAACAGTAAACCAAATGTATTTCTACTACCTCCTGCTGCCCAATGTCATTAGCCTCCTGTGAGACCTTTGCTCCACAAGGCAGCACTCTTAGCTGGCAAAAACTGCCAAGCAGCAAGAGCTGTGCTTGTTCCCTTAGACACAAGACTTTGACAGCTTTCTGTAGAATTCCATGCAGTATTTTTCATACTTTTTTTGGATTTTCTGATGAGCACTGGCTTGTTGAAGCTTTCATAAATCCTAAGGCAATCATCTGAGCATTCACAGAAAAGCGGGAGATCCCTACTTCAAAAAGTCTCAAAGAACATGCTGGAACGTTGTATCAATGTTAACTGACTCATGAATTATTTAACACGGTAACCTTATGCACAGTGGATGTAATTTTTTAGTACAAACTAGATTCTAAAGGACCAAAGGAAATACAAACACATTTCCAGCCCTGGTGGAAGTAAAAG
The DNA here is from genome assembly GCF_000747805.2 of Chaetura pelagica. Taxonomy (NCBI): domain Eukaryota; kingdom Metazoa; phylum Chordata; class Aves; order Apodiformes; family Apodidae; genus Chaetura; species Chaetura pelagica. The sequence goes on from NW_009970724.1 coordinate 9,326,792, forward strand.
TGACCTAAAAAATAATAAAACTGCCTGTCAAACTCACACTGCACAAAGATCTTGCAATTATTACTCAGCTGGTCAATGTGCAAAAACCACAGGGATGCCTGGATTTGTCTTGGGGGTCAATTCATTACCCTGCAGCTTTGGGGAGGTACCAAGGAGTAGCAGGTGTGTGTGTCCTTAGCGTAGAGCAACACACCTGGGCAACAGTCCTGCTTCTGACACACCCTCGTGAGGCTCTTGCCAGTGAACACCAGAAAGACGTTTGGGTAGAAAGATCAGACAGAGATGTCTGTACGGGGTGCACTGATCTTCATGAAGCCTCGCCCTGAACCATCAGCAGTAACAGTCAGAAGACCGAGCAGCTGCTCGGGTCTCTCCTGCACTGGTCAATACATTAGTTAACGACTTCGGCGAAGCGCTCACGGTGCCCGAAGGAAAGCTCGGAAACCGAACTGTCAGACAGACGAAAATGACACAAAGAAAGATGAAGCGGAACGATTGCTCAGATTAAGAACTACAAACCCCAGAGACCGGCGGCGGCCGCGAGGGCGCCCTGCCCGCGTGGGAGGGCGGAGGTCCGGGCTGGGCCTGCGGGGCACCC
>NW_009970724.1:9328359-9331018 GCF_000747805.2 Chaetura pelagica
GAGCTCCCTGGGGCCGGCCGGAGCTCCCTGGGCCCGGCCGGAGCTCCCTGGGCCCGGCCGGAGCTCACCCGGTGCCGGCGCTGCGAGCCCGCCCTGCCCGGCCCTGCCTCCTGCTGCACAGACCGAACGCTGCAGTCCACGAGCGCACGGGGACACGTCCCGAGGAGCCGTCCTGGGGCCCCGCCGGCACCGACACGGGATCCCGCAGGATCCGCGGGCGAGCGGAGGCATCACCTCTATCCAGGCACGTATGCAAAGTTGTACATAAGCCTACAACAGTGCTGGAAAGAAGAATGTTAGTATTTCGATGCCTCTCACAGTTTTGTTTTCATTCATTTGAATACTTGAGCTTTTTATTTCAGAGATGTGTGGAGCAGCAGCTCGGTGCTTCCCGTCTCTGTCAGCATCCAGCCCTTGGGGGGTGGTGATGATTCAGCCGCCGGGCTGGGTGAGATGTGTGTGTGCTGGAAAGGCTGGGAGATTACATTTTATGATTAGGAAGCAGTCGGGTTTGTTCATCGTTGTTCTTGAATTATCTGACGGGGAGCAAGGCCCTTCCTTTGGCCTATGGATGAGGATCAATGAACTGTCAAACTCTTTTGAGAAGTTTGACTCCATTGCTTTCCAGGGTGGCTTGTCTAGCATGTAAAACACCACAGCTATGTCAAGTGTGCAAACATAATAGATCAAACACATTGCAATTCTGCATCTGTCTGCCATGGTTCCTCTGGCTGGGGTTTTTCCTCTTGTTCGTTATGAACAGATACTTTTTGTATCCCTATCTGCCTTCAAAGCTGAATGTTTCTTGTTTTTAACAAAAAGTTGTTGTAGTCATGGATTCTAGTGATTATTGCATCATTTGCAAGTAAAAGATATACTTTCTAGCTACCCTTTGCCATTTTAGGACCTGAAGTAAAAGAGAATCTTTCTGATTTTTGTCTCACAGTTCTACAGGTTATGTTTTTTTTCACATCAGTGCAACATACCAGTTGTTTTATGCAGAGACTATTAAAAACAGTGTTACCATGGTGAGGTCTTCCACCCAAATGAGTAACCTCACAAAAATATCTCACTGCTTGATCATTGTTGACATTTGGAAGCAGCAAGGTTTTAATTAATAGTTCTGTTGATGATGCACGAATTTCAAAAACTCATTTTACTTTGCACTTCACTACATAAAACTAATAATTAGGGACAATATAGATGCAAGTCTCTAAATTACAGAACAAAGAGGAAGAAAGCACCACCACAGTCTTTAAACTACTATGTTACAAGACAGTAAGTTCCATAGGCAATTTAAATACTAATTTTGTGGTGATCTTTACCCACTTGTACCATCTTTGTTAAAAGTAATGTCTGATGCAGAATGTATCCCAGGTTTCCACAAGGGGTGTAGCTAGCAGTGATTTTATTTAAGGACTTTTTTTCCAAGGGTTTTTTATATCTTCCCTTTGCATTTATTTTTCCTACCATAAGAAGTGTTAAAGAACTGCTTTTTATTAGGCATTTTATTCAATGAAACAATCCTGGAATCTCAGCAGCAGAGAGCAATATAAAAAGCTTCAAGTTTTTGTCATGTTTTCATGTTATTTCTTCTGTATGCATATGCTCCCCCTTCTTATATAGGGTTCTTCTCTGTGTCTGTTTGGTGAAATTAATGAGAAACTGACCTAAAACAAGTGAAGTTGGCAGGGTGTTTTTTTGCTGGACAGGCCGTTTAAAAACGAGGAAAAAATAGGTGTGATGCATACAAGGAAATAACCTGTTCTTTGGATGAGAAAACTGAGGATCTGACAGTTCCTTAGATTCAAAGCAAAAATAATAAATTTTGAGTCTAAAAGGCTAACAAGTGAGTTTGTCTCACAAACTCCTAGGACAAGTGCTGAAAGTCTTTAACTCATGGGGAATTCTGCTTGAATAAGGAATACAGTTTTCAAGTAGTATCCATAGCAGATTGCAAGGCTTGAGGAAGTAGTCAGAATGTTGTGAGACTGATTAAAATAATGACTTAGAAAGAAGCAACAGTCTGCAACCTAGTTGCTATAAAGTTCTGCAGATGCTTTGTTTTCTTTTTGTGAAAATTCAGTAGACCCCATGAAGGTCCCATTAGCAGTATAGCACTGATAATTACATGTTTTCTCAGTAGGATGTAAGCGTGTTGTTTTTTCATCATGGCAACTCCTTTCTCACACCATACAGTGTTCTGGACCAGGGAGACTTCAGTTTAAGGACAGTAAGAGTCATGGAGCAAGTAGGTTGCTCTCTACTCATGCAAACTGCATTGCATGCTTGGGGATTGATTCCTGTATTTATGTGCTTTGAGAATACGTTGTCTCGGCATCAGACATGCATGTGAAAGTTAATATGAAAAAGCAGGATTAGCACGTCATGGTCACATTGGCTAAATAATGAAGCAGGTGAAGTATAGGACTTCTGCGAGGAAGGCAATGGCTAGTGCTGGATGCTGTTGTTCTGCAGTTTGTAAAATTAATGGTACTGCAAGTGAACGTGTAACCTGTTTGGGAGGAAGCAAAGCACTTGCCCTGAAAAGTCGTTTGACAGAAAGTGATGTAAGTGCAGTAATTACAAGGGCTGTCTCTGGTACCTCTGCTACTGATGCAGGAAGTTAGCTTTGAACTTCTTTACTGGAAGAAAAATA
>NW_009970724.1:9331029-9333543 GCF_000747805.2 Chaetura pelagica
AAACTCTTGAATAGAAAAAGATAGGTTTTTGTAAAATGCTGTAGTATTTTTTCCATTTACTGCTTGTGAGACAATGTTCTGAAGGAAAACCTGCTGTTGTCCTTTTTATATGTGAATATTCTGCTGGACCTACTAGTACATCTGCTGCATGTCTCCTTTGAAAGTTACACTGGTGCCTACTAAATTGATTTGAGGAAAGCTCACTCTCTTTGTGTTTCAGTTTCTGTTGACTCCAATAGGAAAGGCTGCAGTTGGAATATATATACGATAACTTTTTTCGGTAAAGTGAAATGTAGGCAGCTTTGTCTATCTGATGGTCATTTTGACACTGCATTTTTAAGTGAAGTAACTTTAATTGTGAGAGTCTGTCCATGCAGCTGTAAAGCACCTATATTAATGACTCCTTAACTGGCATTTTGAATATTATTTTTTTTCTTCTTACTATGAATTGTAAAAGGAGACCTCTGAACAAGAGTGACTGTACTGTGGTTTTCTTAAGTGAGGTCCTTCTGCTTTGTTTTGGCTTAGGTTGCAGCTCCACAAACAGTTGCATCAGCACAACTGAGGGCTAAACTAGCAAAATGAGTTAGGTGAGGAAAAGGGCAGGAACCTCTTTGTCAAGCTTTGCTACTGGAAAATTTGTAATGTGGAACCATTTATCCTGTCAAACCTCAGCCATGTATTAAATGTATGTAAAAAATCTTCTTAGTTCCTGTACAATAATTTCATAAGGGAAGTTATTTGAAAAGATATAATATATAAGGAAACTTGATTTTCTGCAGAAAACAAGTATTTCTTTTTTTAACGTGCTTCCAGTGTTTTTAGAAACATAAAAGAACAGTGATCCTACACTCTTTGACTAAAGAAAACTGGAAGATTTCTAACTGGGTTTCTAATGATTCTTCTTTAATATTAGAAATGCAAGCTGCATCTGGAAGACTAGAACAGTAACAACATCGTAAGTTTTGTAAAAAGTTCTGCAGCTGGCAAGGAAAGGGGTTCTTAATTAAATCAGTGGACTGGACCATTGGGGATCAGCTGGGTACAAGATGAAGCAGGCAGCTGATAAGTATATAACTGGGATGTTCTCAGAGCCAGTATGTAGTAAAATTTGTCCCTTTTAGTAGCATTTACTTTCAATTACTTTGGGCTAAGTGCAGTTTTACTTTCTTGTGACTCATTATAATTATAGGAATGTAATCTTAGAAGTCCTGATTTGTATCTGTAATCAATTACATCTGTAGTATTTATGTTAGCATTACAGTTAGTGCTGTGCTTCCTGGTATAACAGCAGTTCTCATACATATTTAAGATTACTCTCATTTGGTTAGGTACAAAGATAGAGCATTTGCAAACACTAAAACACTGCATATCCTAAGTAGCCAAAAATCTGGAATACCCCAAACAACGAGATGTATTTTCTATTAAAATTGAACCGTTTCTCATGTTTACTGTTATTTATGGTTTAATTTCCAGTGGTGTGTTGTGGTGTCTAACTGCCACCAGGGATAGACAATAAAGCAGTTTTGAGTTTACACCAATTCAATAAACCAGGTGTCCTTCCCTCTGACTGTTTAAAGATTTCCCTTTCTGGCAAGGATGCGTTCTCTGTTCTCTGCACGTAGTCTTTGGAAGTGGGGGAGGAGGTTGTTTTTAGAAATTTGTCTGGGTCTAAATAGCATGTACAAATTTAGAATCAGAGTAGCAATTTTTAGGGAAAATATTTTTCTCTAACAGGCATGAGCCATACTGCTACCAGATGTTTCTTTAACCCACTACATCTGACAGTGTGGCTCGCATGGCGGTGTGTGCAGCTTTGATGATGCAAGGTTTGGTAACTGAGTGCATTCTGAGTGTGATTTTATGAAACGAACATGTGTAGTAGATGGCACAAAAATTACATATTGCAACTTGCTCTAATTACTGGGCAGAGTGCTTAGGGAGCAGTCCCTGTAATGTAATGTAAACTGATGTTCTTCTAAAAGCCAGGAGAAAGTGATTGCTGTTTTGCATCTTAAAAGTGCTGAGCATCCTGGAGGTCACTGGGTGCCTCTGGCCACTCAGCATTTAAAAATAAGGCCATTTTTTACATTATTCCTAAAAATAGATTCAGAGTCTGATATTACCTTCCTGGAAATGTATCTTCAAACCTGTTTATATGTAAAATGAAATTTGCAGGGTACTTGGGAGTTAGGATGTAGGGTTCTCTTACATATTCAGTGCTGCTTTTTGACTGGGGTTTTCCTGAGTTTCCCGTGGCTCTATAAGGTGAATGAAGAGAAATGCACATTTGTTCAGCCTTTGCTGCATTCTTGCTGTCAGAAAACTAGCCATTGCTTGTGCAGGGAAATAGCCTGGTCTCATCTAACAGCTTGTGTTGGTGCATACCTCTTCCTCTCTCAGACTGAAAATCAGGTTGTTGGAGGTTTACTGCTTCCACCATGGGTCTAGATTTCAGTCCCCAGCCCTCAGCATTCTTAGGCTTGAGAAAAAACCTTCTTGCCCTTCTTCACT
>NW_009970724.1:9333670-9340006 GCF_000747805.2 Chaetura pelagica
ACTCTTTCCATCCTTTCCATATGGGCTTACAAAATGCATCAGAATTGATCACCTTCACTGTGAAGACAGCTTCCTGAGGTGGAAGTAAGGATGGTAGTTTATAAAAGTCTAGCGTTGAATTAGTGACATGCTGGAATTGAAATAACTGGTTATATTGTAAGAGAAGAGGTGATGTATTCTGGTTTTGCTCTGCACTGACTTTCTTTTCCTCCTCTTTTACTGTGTCTTTTCTTTATGCAGTTGTATTTAAAAATATGTCATTTATTGACTGTTGTTTTGGGGATGTTGCCAGGTATGGCTGTAGGTTTGGGGATTTGTCCAAATCCTTAAGTCAATTGAATGTAATGACTCTACTAGCTCTCAATGAAGATAAATTGAATTCTTTGTAGAGTTTGCAAGGGCTTGCCAAGTTATCTCAGCATTTTAATTTCTGTACATTTGTGTATAATTCTTGCAAGACAAAATATTGAAATTTTGAAATCTGAAAGTCATTCTATTGCTTCTGTTCAGTTAAAAATATGTAAGATGTCAAGCACAGCAAACGATGTTAACAAAAACCCTTAACAGTTACAAGTCCAGCTATAGCCAATATAACATGCCTTCTATGCTACATTTTAACAGTTTTTAAATATATGATAACATAAAATTTAAAAACATATACCACTCAATATTTTTTATCAACCACAGGTGAGGCGTAGCACTGTTTTCTCCTTGTTTGACAGTAAAAGAGGAGAATGTCCTTGCCTCCATTACACACTAAATGAATGTTGGGAAATGGAATGCGATATGCCTTAGTTATTGTGAATTTAATGCATTGTTAAGGTGTCAAGAGAGTTGGTTGATTCCTATTGTGAATTAAACAGTGATAATGAGATAATTGCTTACAGTTAAATTATGGTATTAGTTATTTTACTGACTGCTAATTAATATATTACTAAAAAGAAAATAAAAAATGCTTGTGGAAACACTCATGAGGTTGATCAGTGCCCAGATGGCCTGTATACATGAGCATCACATTTACTGAATTCTGAGCATCATGGACTTCATGGTACGTCTGGCACATCCAGTGAGTCAGAGATGTCCAGTCTGCTACTCGGTGCGTATGCGTGGAGCTAGTATGTCCAGAACACATCTGACTTCTGCACTAGAATGTATGTGCAGGTACTGTTTCCCAAAATATCTTGAATCTGAAAGTTCTCTCTCTCCATGGGGAGATTCCTGTTTCCACAGAGGCATAATTGCCACACAGAAAAAGAGGACAACACTGGAGGAACTCCAGATCTGTCATATCCATTATTCAGCAAACCAAATGATTAGCTGCTGAAATGCAGATTCTTTAGACAGTCCCAGTAGAATTTTTACTACAAAATTCGTATGTTTATAACAAAGTAAATGTGTAACACCCCACAACCAAGTTGTTGTAGTTAGTGTCTCTTACAATGCAATTTTTCTGCAGTTTATTCAGTTACACAGTATATTTTGTGTGATTCACAGAGACTTGCCAGACCAAATTATAATGTACTGTATCTGAGAACTATGTGAAAAACAGTTATTTGTTTTCTTGTTCAGGGTTTTTTGTATGGATTTCAATGTAGTTATAAATAACGTGAGCGTACATTAAGTTTTATTGTTGTCTTGTGCCACTAAGAAATTCTCCTTCCTTGTTTCCTCAAGGCTTTCACAGATCAACAGAGGTTGGGAAAAAAATCACTAAAATTATAGACAAATTGTTTTCAAAATCTTAAGAATTGACAGACACTTAAAGGAAACTATATTATCTGAAGAAACTACTTAACCTTTTCAGGCTAATATACCTGCCATTAAAATACCTTAATACACCATTCTTTCTGTACTGTGTTGCATGCTGAAAGAGGCACAGTTACATGGCAGGCAGCTGCTGTGGCATGTGCCAAAGTTTAGCCTGATCTAAGTGAGGCTTAGAAGCTATCTTTAGCATACAGACGAGTGATACTATCCTAAGTGAGTGTGCTGTCTTTTTACCTGATGTGCTGCTCCTGAAAATCTGATGCTAGCATGTAAAACAAAATACCTAGTATCAACAAACTGTTTTGTTCTCTTCTTGAATTTCACTGATTTGAATTAACAGTCTGAGTGTTTTAAAAAGCGTTCTGACCCTTTGCATGTTGAATTGTTGGGAAATAATTTGTTTGGTTTTAGCACTGCTTGGCACCAATTTCATGCTCTTCAATTGTATGCCATTACAAAGTACATCTTTTATTTTCTGCTGTTCTGAGTTCATCAAATTCTAGTCACTACCCCATTCTACAGTGCTCTTGTTGCTAAGAGCCTCAGCTCTCACAAGGCAAAAGGAAGTATGTGCATGTGAAGAAAAGAATCTGGTATTATTTCAAGCTTTCTCCTGCTGTTTCTGGTGTGTTCCATCTTGGAGATTAGGGAACTGAGAAGTCGTATTAATCTCAGAGCTCTCTGGTTTAAGCCTTTGGGAATGGAATGCTTTCTAGACCCTTAGTTTGTTGATCTCAAAGATGCACAGAGATGCAACTTTGTTTAGTAAAGAGTCAAGGATACATTTAAGAAAGCTGCAGTACTGCATCTGCTACAGTCCTTTGTGCAGGCAAATCAGAGGGAGGAAAATACATGGAGGAATGTGAGGTGGACAATGAAGGAAACCAGGGGAGGATGACTGTGGGGAGGAAGAAAAAATGGCAGAGAATGAAAAAGTGACAAGAAAATAGAGGATAAAGTGAGAAAGGGAGAAAAATAGGAGAAAGAATAACCTGGAAAAAAGAGATGGCGTTCCTGTGAGTTCTGTGAATCATATTCAGTACATCTGTCTTAATGTGTTTTGATGCTTTGTCATAATGCTGACACGGTGCCTCAGTGTAGCAGTTTGTAATGCAGCATAATAAACTCACAATGTGCTGTTTTACAGGTCCTCAATAGCTTCTGGATGGTTATAATCAGGACAATAATACCAACAAAGAGGGTGATGCTGCAGGTGAAGTGTAACTAGATGAAAGAGACAGCATGTGATGAGAGCTAAATGGAGAAGAGAAGGCAGAAAAACTGGAAGAAAACTGAAGAAGGAAGGCTGAGATACAGGAAGACATTAGTGACCAGACAGCTTTCCAGAAACAAGCCTTTGTTCCATTACTGAGAGTAAGTACTACTAGCAGAAATACTGTTTCAAATGGGGAGGTGACAGGAGCTAGGAAAGCTAAACTAACCAATCCAAGATTAAAAAGGGACGGTGCATTTAGGGGAAGTAAATGAAAGCAGGGGAAAATGAAGGCATCGTTTAATACGCTGCTACCTAAAAATGGGACAGCATACATTACAGTGACCTATGCTAGAAAGCTAAGACTCGTTCTGTAGCACTCTGAGTAGCTATAACATAATATGCATCAGCACACAAAATATGTCTGCTGTTCAGAAAATGAAGATATGCTTCAGGGAAGCATACAGCTCAGCAACTGTTAACTGTGTGCATGCAGAATGCTTGAAAAACAAAACCAAAGCATGCAGATTCACTGTTTTCTATGCAAATTTTTGTGGGAGGGAAGATTTTTTTATTCATAGAATCTTTTTTTTTTTCCCATTCACAATTTTCCTGCTATTTTTCAGCTTTTTTTTTTGCTAAACCCAAATTCAGATCCTTTCTTTTCAGTCTCCTTTTTTCAGTCTTGGGCTTTCTGAATTAAACACTGCAATATTAGCTGCCTACAGTTTACTGTGATTGGACTCCATGGGTGGCCTGAGCAATTTTGAGACAATGGAGCTGGTTCTTTTCTCACTCACACCAGTGTAACTCATTGGCTTCAGTGAAGTTACTTTTGATTCACAGTGTTGTGAAAGGAGAATTGTGCTTGCTCTTTCATATGTTCTTTCATCTCCATGGTATTTTTGCTTACATGTATAATTGATTTTCTGGGAATAGCTTCTGCTGCTGACAGGTAGACACCAGAACCTCCTAAGATGGAAATAAATTTAAGCATTTTAGGTCACTGAGTTCAATCCACTGCTGCTACAATACCATGTTATATAATTCCTTTCATAAACTGATCAGGCTTTAAACATTCATTAAGACTCTATTCTTACTGTAATTGGTAAATTCAGACAGAAAGCTTAGTTACGTCCTGTTCAAAATGACAACTGAAATTAAATGCTGTAGAAGTATTTTCCTTTCTCATCTGTGCCTCACTTTTCAGTTCAGCAGCCATGATAAAGGCTTCAGTCTTGGCAGAGGTAGGCTCAGCTCTGAGAAAGCATGGTTCTGAAATTACAGGCATACTTAGGAAAGGGTACTGTGTAGTTTTTCTATTCATGGTCACATCCCTCTCACAAATTCTAGTGGGAGTTAAAAGCAGTCATCTGACAACAAATTTTTACCATACCTGAAGTGCCACCCTGAAAGTCAATTGCAGAAGGGGAAGGGTATGAAACAGGTGTGTAAAACTTGGCTGAGGATAGATTACTTGCCAGTGGTACTACTCTGGTACCTTTTCATCTCGCCCTTTAGATGCTGTATTTCTAATGCAGAAATAGGCACACAAGTTGCGTAATGTAAGTACAGTAAGTCTCAAACTTTTTGGACTTGCAAGAAATGTTGAAAGCAATTGTGTGGCAAGTTCATGCAACACTTTTCAGGAGTGGTAAAGTGCTCTCTTGATTTTGTTGAAGTTACTTTGCACAAGCAATACCGGCCTAGTGTTTTTTGTGAGGATCGCTTTGGCATTGCTGGACATGGGACATCCAAGGTAAGGCTACTGCATTTATGCAGTAACATCCAACCTGATGAGATTATTAGACAGCAATAAGCTCAGATATACAGGCAGTTCTCAAAATCTTCCTGAAGAACACTTCTGTTTGGAAAAGAGGACAGACAACTGATCTAAGGCAACCAGAACTTACGGCAGCCATATCTTACCATGTCTACAGGTCTCCCTTCTACCTCAACATCTTCATATGCCCATAGCCAGTTCTCTTTTATCTGCAAATTAACCTTTATAAAAAATCAGAGAGATGTTGTCCCGTATACTCAGATGAAGAGCAGTTATCAGCCAGGAATCCTCAGTACATCACCCTTCCCCACTTTATGGTCAGCAGCACTCAACCCAGCATTTGTAGTTGGGCTGTTGAAAGATGGCATTGCTTCTGGTCATGATCTGCTGTATGCTCAGCGATGTGTTGGTCATGGGCCAAGGAAAGAGCAGTGAGGCAGGTCAAACTAGTTTCTTTCACCCACGCAGCATGCTGTGTTTGCTGGGCTGCTGCATTACACGGGCCTGATACAGAGGGTTGGGGAGAGTCTGGTTTGTCTTCTCCTAGATGCTTCCTAACCTGTAAGTGCATACTGGTGATGGATTATTTTGATAGGTGGTGTTTGGCAGTTACCTGTTCAGCTGAACTTAACTGTCTGCTTTACCCTACTGCTAGATATTACCACACTTGTATGGTGGAGACTCCAGGTCACAGGCTGGTGTTGTGAAAAGCTACCTACTTTCAAGTTTGTGTTCTACAGGAATCATCATGACTTCAGGCAGTTGGGAGAAATAACATCTTAAAACATGGCAGATAAATCTGCCAGAGTTTGCTGTTTGGAGTCTTTGGTTCTTAACCATGCGTGGAAAGAGTCCTTGCCTGTGCCTGCAGGCCTGAGGACAACTGTTCCTGCCTTCACTGCAGATCCTCTGTCATCTCAGAGGTCCGCTGCTTGTCCATGTGGAAGACTGTTGTCCTAGTTAAGGGGGCAAGGAGTATATATCAAGAAACTTCAGAGTCAGTGATATCGGATTAAGCAAAAAGTGAGGACTGTTCTTTGGAAGGTATGTTATTGAAGAAAAAATTCTCTTAGAATTTTTATAGTTTGTGTCATTCTGAAAATGGTTTATGATCCCACCATGCAGTTCCTAGGATTTAGTGGCTGTTCTTTTTCATTAAAAACTGTAGACAGAACATAGGTTGAAATCTTTATATTAGGAATAAAATTATATGACATCAGAGAGAAAGACAGATTTTTATACCAATTTCACTAAGAAGTTATGCTGCTATGATATTGCTGTCTTTATTTGTCCATCTGTTTGTTTCTGGAATGGAAGAAGATTGGAAGTGGGAACTGGGCCTTCTTCACTCAGCTGAGAATGTCTTACGGAATTTTGTCAACAAAGATCAGTTTAAAAGCTGATCAACCATAAGACAGAAGTCCATAGAAAATCAAACTTCCATAGTTCCAGTGTTTACACACTTATCCTGCAGTTGACTTCTGTTCAGCAATGGATTGAGCCAGGATATCTTGAAACAGTTACAGATGCTGGCGGGGTGCCCTGCCACCTCCTACAGGTTGCCATTTCTACA
>NW_009970724.1:9340253-9340992 GCF_000747805.2 Chaetura pelagica
GCAGGAATGGCTCAATGCCCCATTAATCAGTACCTGAGTTTCTGCATTTCACAGACGGGCACATCAAGGCAAGCCAGCATCAGTTTCTGTCAGGTTTAAGCCCCCGCGTTCCTGCCGTGGCAGCCATCTTGCAGGAGAGACTAGTGGGCACAGTTGGGGTAGAGGATTCCTTTGTCAGCTGCAGCTTAATCTAGTGTGAGAAACACAACTACCTTCAACATCGTTGTTTTACAGAGGGGAAATTTTGAATTATTTATCTGAAAGATCAGGAAGCCGTAATGGAAACGGAAAATTGAGGTGGTTTAGGGTGTGTATGAGAAGCATTCCAAGAGGAATGGAGCCCTGATCACTGTGCCTTCTAGCTGGTGCAACACCTACTGCATTCCTCCTCATACTTAATTTTGTCAATGTAATTCTGCTTCTCTTTGATTTATCAATACTATTCGGCAGTTCAAAAACGTAAAACGAAAAATAATTTGACAAAACTCACAGCATTTAATTTAAAACCAGCAAGTATCAGCCCTACCTGTTCCCTGCGTGGCCGGTGCGTTACCTGTGAGCGCCTGCTGTGCGGGGCTAGCAAGGAGGGCGTGCGTGGGTTCTAGGCCACGGCCACGTCACCACTTTTCTCGTGATGTATTTTACACAATGGGGCTCTCTCAATGAAAGGCAGCTCGTAGGGGCGACCAGCGGGCTCCGAGGCTGGTGACGGCAGCTGCGGCCCCGGGGTCCCGGCGCG
>NW_009970724.1:9341669-9351720 GCF_000747805.2 Chaetura pelagica
CCAGGTAATGCCGGGCTCGGGGGAGCCCCCGCGGGCTCCTCACTAACGCGGCGCTGCCCGGGAGTTCGCCCGTCCGGGTCCCTCCGCTCCCCTGCGGCTCGGTACCCCCTCTGAGTTTGGGGGCTTTTCCTTTCCCTGTTGCTTTCCGACTGCAAACTTCTTGCGGGTCTGAGGAAATCGGTGGTGCAGGTAAATGATACTGCAGCGCACAGTTTATCCCCTTTTACCCCGTCCTTAGGAAAGCGTCCCTAGTCTGCTCCGTGCTTGGGTGTTTAAAGAGCCAAAGCGAAGTGGAGTTCGGGGCGCGAAAAGCCTCACACAGAAAGGGGATGGCTTAAGCTGTGAGCAGCTTGAAATTTGCCTGTCTCCTTAATGCTGCTTATTGAGCCAGTAAGATCCAACGCAGCGCATTTAGCCTAATTGGAGCAATAGAAACTACCGCTCAGAACCAACAGTACAGCAGAACTCAAGCACTACAGATGTTTTATTGCTAGGCTTAATATAAAATGTGCAAACAGTCAGTAGCTCCACATTGCGCTCTACAAATGAGTGTGGTAAGTTTTACAATGATTGGATTTGGCTTTCAGTTTTAAGCAGATCAGGAGAGCGTAGGATTGAATGGGATGTCCTGGTATCACCAGCGGCTTTAGGGTATAATCTTGTTTGGAAATTGATCCAACTCATCTTGAAATCCAGCCTTAAAGAAGTAAGGGCTGCAGGCCTTTTGTGTTCCTCTGCACTTCCTTACTATGTCTTGTGGCTATACAGTTGCATTTCTTAATTTTATGATGTGAAAAATTGGTGCAGAAAAAGCGAAATGAGAACATAAATGCTAAATGGCATTGCTGGTGCAAAACTTGGTGACTTCTGATCCTTTATTCTCTTTCAGGTAAGTGCTAATGTGGTTCTATCAGAAGTTCACAGGTTTCATATTGGGGGTGAATGAATATTGAGTCTTCATATTATTGATTTTTTCCTCTAAATTCCAAGTGGAAGCAGAATTGCAGGAAAACCACCACATGTTAATAGCAGATGAAAAGAGCCTATTTTCAGCTCTTACTGAGTATGATTGAAAAGCTGTGTTATTAGCTTTTTCAAAATTAGTGAGGTCAATAGAGTAATGTTATGCTGCACTAGACATGTGTAACCAACAACGTACTTAAAATTGTTAGTTTCAGGTGTCTGTTTGCTGATATTTCTTTTCCTACATTGAAAAGCTTCAGGAGTGAAGTTTTGATAATTTGTGATTACTGTCTTAACTGAACTATCAAGACAGTAATTCTGGGTAAGCCAGGAAAAGACCACGGCTGAAAAGCTAGTGGTGAAGAGTGAACCTGGATATAGTAGTTTTTTTCCTGAGTTAGAAAGTAGTTGCACTGAACCTCCCTCCTCACCCAGCCTTTCACTGGCTCAAAAACTGTATCAGCTGACTGAATGGTAATCAATGACTATGCAGTTTGGGGGATAAAGTGTCTGCTCATATATAATCCATGAATTCTGTATCTTGATTAGACTTTGCTGGACAGCCATAAGAAGATACTGGAGCAGAAAAACACAGTGTAATTGAAGCTGCCTTTGACTTAATTACTTTGTCTATTGTCCTAAGGGCAAAGAAATCATATGTATTCAGAAGCTTATTACTTTTCATCTAAGTTATAAGCTTTGGTTCAACAATATAAATGATTTTTTTTAAAAGTTTAAAAAAAAATCTGGTAAACAGCAGTTAATGTTAAACAGGATATTGTTGAAAACAACTTAGAGATATGAGAAGACATAGTTGAACCATTCTTCCATTTAACACTTCGTTTACACCCAGTCCTTGAATTAAATTAAAATACAGCACTCTTAATTTGCCTAAGTGAAACTGGACATTATTCCTGGATTTAGTACTTACAGCATCTTGATAAGCTTATATGAAATGACCTTCTGAAATGAGTCTTGCAAAACTCGTACGAGTATCTGAGAGACCAACCAGAGAGGCTGGGTGACTACTTTCTTCCCTGCTACCGTAATAGCTTTCTCTCTCTCTGGCATCATGCTTCTGTACTTTCGGCTGTAACTGCTAAGAGGTATAGGTATTTAATACTTCTGAAAGTCACTTTCCACACAGTTTCTTTTTCTTAAGAGAAATTCTGTGTATGGGCTCCTTAGGAGAAAGATTACTTCTTCTAATGCACTTCTTGCAGCCTCCTATGCTAAAATGAACACCTGTCGTGCACTGAAATATTGCTTATCTCTGGTTCTAAGGAAACAAAACCAATCATGAATTTCTTTTGTCCAAGAGTCTTTGAGACTCAGAAATACTAGTGTAGTCATTGCGGATTAATAAACTTGGTAGAATCATGAGAATTGCCATATTTTAGTCAAAAGGATGAAGTAGGTGTGATTGATGTTAAGTGGTTTTGCTATTTTTCTGAAGAGAATGATATTCAATATGCATTTTGGCTTCCTTCACACACTTTAGGAATTAAACCAAATGATTTTTTTTTCCTTATGTGGTCCAAGCAAGGACGTGCTTACTACAAATGAGATGATGCAAGAACAAAGTTTTGGCCCTGGGAGTTGAATCTGGAAATGGGCACTGTACAGTACTTAGCAGTGTATTTCAACTGGAATTTATAAAATTGAATAGCTGTATTCCTTTGAACAGAAACGTTTTAGAAAATCAGGCGAAACATCCATTGTCTCTAGTACTTTAAGATATTAAAATTTGATTTGTATATTCTATCTTCTTGGTCAGTGGAGGCAAATGGAGAAGTATGTGGAGAACAGTGGAAAAAGTACTTGAGAGAATACTGAATATTCAGGATGGTATTTGAAACTGCAAGTTTTAATAGATTAACATTAAAAAGTGTACAAGACTAGTGTGCGGCTGAAACAGAACATGTCATCCGATAAACAAATTAATTTTGTTGCAATGCAGTGTGTGTACATTAACATTTTAGTTTGGAGTAAAAATGCACTTACAGACTGAATTTCTTGATTATCCCAACTTACTGCCCTTTGGTTTGTGTTGCACAGCTGTCCCAGGGCATGCAAACTGGACTCCTTTTGGGTTAAACTGAGCAGGAAGATCAGCCTGAAGTGTACACCAAATATGATCTAACAGCTGCAGAGTTCCTAGACAGGTTCTGAAGTAAACACCTGAAATCCATATGCTGCCAGTCTCACTCAGCAAATCTACCCTCATTTGTCTGGAGTTCTGCTCATATGGCTGTATCTTTCAGATGATTCCCTTTCCTTTGTTACTCTTCAATTCTGAGAAGAAGAAAGAGGAAGAGGGGATAAAACTTTGAGATCACTGAACCTTCTGCTTCTAAATTTTTGAAGACAAAAGTATTTTTTTTTCCAGTATACATATAATACAGCTTTTGTTAAAGTTCTACGTTTAAATGCAGACCATGCTTCAATATACTCACCATTTACACCACCAGCTGAGAATATTGTACTTAATTTTTAAAATAGTTGTTATTTTAACTGGTGGACTTTTCTTTCTATTTTTTTTTAAAATCTGAATTTCAAGGGTTTTTTTCTGTCTGCAATGCAGTTACAATTTAAAAAAAATCTGAGGCATATCCCCTTATTCTATAATGTGTGTGAACCAAAGGTGGGCATAGGTGTTTATATAATTTTATGAGTTTTTGCTGACCATTAAGTCTTCATTTTATTTTTAGGTATTTTCTTCGGTAAAACCAAAACAAGTGACAGTAGTGATTTAAATGGCTATTAAAATAATTATTTAAATATTTTATATTAAGCCACTTGGCTTTTTTCCCTTTTATGTTCAACTTATTACGAATAGACTTTTTATGATTTTGTAACCTTTGCCAGTGTTGGAATGTGAAATACCTCACAAACCAGAGATGTATGGCAGAAGTTTGTGGCTTCAGGAAAAATACCCTTCTGTCTTGTGATGTACAAGAAGTGACTAAAGCATTTAGAAAGTGACATTTGTGCTTGGGATTGTTTAGCTATTTATTTAGGCCTCATGAAATAGGTAAAAATCCAGCACTGGAAAAATGCTAAAGCTCTGATGGCAGGAAGCTTTTCAGTGTGCTCTGAAGTTGTGCAAAATTTAGACTTTCACTTGAAGAAGAAAGAGTAGCCTACATGGTAGCACAAAGAGAAGCCCTCAACTGTGAACAAAGTCCAAATGGAGAACTACTGTCTTTGTAAAGTCTACAAACATAAAGCTGCAGTGAGACTGTTATGTCCTGAGGCTGACCTGAAAAATCTGTCTTCTACACTCATCTGATTTCATTGTTGCTTTTAAAAATCCCATGGCAGCAGTGAATCTGGTGAGAATGGGACGAGTCTTAACTTCAGAACTTCTTGGGACAGCAGGCGAAGCTTCTGAACTGGTGTTTGCACTGGACAGTGTCCTTACCCTTTCTGTGCAGATAAGAGATACATGCAATGTCAGGCAATGAAAACGTTTAGGATGCAAACATTAAAAAAAATAACCCAAACCAAACTTTTTCATATAACTTTTTGGGGATACTTCTATACTGATAAGCCTTAAGTAGAAGTGTTGAACAGCATGAAACTTTTCGTGAATAATGTTTCTGTTTACAAGCTAGTCCTCAAAAATGCTTTCTCTGGCTGCTAAGAATAGTTAGCTGAACAGACTGAAATTGCCTTTTACTTCTTTTCACAGGCTGAATAGCAATGGCTTCCTTCAGCAACTTGACTATTGGCATTGCTCTTGCCAGTTTCACCATATTTCAGCTCCTGTTCCATGTTTTAAGTTCTTGGGTGTCAACACGAGTATCACCTGGTTTTAACAAGCTCAGCCAAAAAAGGAAAATCGAGTGGAATTCAAGGTACAGTGTTCAAAACAAACTACAGCTAGTGAACTACCTGAAATTGTCAACATTTGAACCAACTGAGTGTACATATGTAAAACTGAAGAATATGTTATTAGTTAATCATCTGTAAAGATTAGAGGGAGGGTTCAAACCTCTTAGATTCTGAATGTGGAATGCTGAGGGCTCTTCTTGAACACACAGCATTACAAATACTTCCAAGTTAAACACTTCATTAGACAGTGATGCCCAGGTGAAAGTTAGTAGAAAAAGTAAACGGTGACTGGTGAGAGGTAATAAGGTCAAGGGGATTAATTTTAGATGGCTTCTCTGTGACACTTCTATTAAAGAGAAGAGGTACAAAATTTCTTTCCCCAAAACATACATTAAAATCAAAAGTATTGCATTATATTATGTGATCTAAATCTCTAGTCATGCTTTTGAATGCAAGGCAAATTGCTCTCTGTTCTCTACACTGCACCCCATATTAGATAAATTACAGTTTTCCAAGAAATAGGGTGAATCTTAGATATAGTATTGGAGTGAGGCTGGGTATGTCAGGTGCATCTGTGTGTAGCTGGGGAAAAAGACTGCACAAAGAGGAGGGGGAAGCTAAGACAGAGTCAGGGTATACATTCAGGAGGCAGTTGTGGAAACTTAGTCTAGAAACCTTCCTCACATCCTTTGTGTTTCTGCAGTTCAGTGACTGGGATGGAGCCATGTGCATTACACTTGTCTCCTCAGAGTTATGTTAGAAACTTGTTCAAACCTGTGAGTCTTTCCTGGGTGCCTTCCTATCTTTTAAAGCCATAAAGGAAGTATAGAGTAGTAATTGCAAATGGGATGATCGCTGAGGTTTTATTTGTGATATACTACTTTGAAATGGTATATATAGTGCACAAGCTTCTCTGGCTGAAATTAATTGATACAGTATAACTTTATGCTTGAGTGGCCTATTCCAACCTTAAAATATTTTCCAGGTATTTCTCGTATCTGAAGCTCAAAAATGTGTACTGTGTGGCTGTTAATGCACTCAAAATGCAGTAGTCATCAATTCCTTCTCAGTGCTGTTTAAAGGCAATATCAGGTGGATACTTTTAAAGTTGTTTCCATTGTTCTAGGCAGCATTAGCAGCTCAAACAGTCTTGCCTTTCCATTTGGCAAATGTCTACCTCCAGTGTTCTTAAAGGCACCATCTTAATTTCAGTTCAGTCTTTGACTAATGACCTATTTGCCAGTTCATGGTGTCAGCACAGCTTAGATTTCTCTTTGTTACCATTGACAATAGAGACAGACAGGGAAACTAAACTGATACAGTGTTGGAGCTGAATTTTTGTCTCTAAGCCACATCAAGTGACCCTTGAATTGCATAATAAGCTTTCTGAGACTATATCCTATGCCTGGTAGCACTATGTTAAATTCTAGTGCTTTGCATAATAATGGACAAATTGTTGCACACATCACAAGTGTGCTGGAAATAAGCTGCTCTGTAATCTCTGGGCTACTTTGTAGTAAGGTATTTAACTACTTGAGTTGATACAGCATGCCAGGCCGTGTCCTTTTTTTACTTATTTCCACATTTTTTTTCTCATTGTTGGTAGATGTTAACATGCAGATGAGTCATGGTCCAGTGCTACATTCAGTTCTGGAGTTAGAAAGCATGAAACACAAAGCATTGTTCATCCACAGCTTGTTGATGTTATACCTGAAGAGGGCATGAAGTCAGAGAAAGGCTCACTGTGCTTGTGTTTCTACAAACGATTGACTTAATTCTGACCAAACACAGTGTTTTGTCAAACTGCCTCATCACTCTAGTGTTTCACCAAAATGGAGAGACACCCTAAGGAGTATCTTCTAGGTTCAGAGAATGTAGATGGATATGTATGTACTCTGCAGACAGCTGTGCAGGCAGAGAAAGTTACTATGTCCCAGTAAAATGAGCTGGATTAATTTAAATTATTTAAAAGTAATGTTTGTTATTTTGTCCTATATTGAACTGCTGTGGGGAGTGCTCATACAAATGGTTCTGTTGGTAGTCCTGAAAGAAACTGGCACAGAGGGTGGTTATGCATTTTTATCAGCTCAGCTGGGTCTGGAAGAGGGCATCTGCCTGAAATGAGCTGTAGCATTGAAAATATATTGTTACAGTTTGGAGGGTTTTGTAATCAAGCATTTGAGCTGCAGCTGTGGACTGTGTCTTCCATACTGTCAATTTGTTCATTCTGACCTTCCAAGAATTAGAGAACCAATAGAGTAATTGTTTATTGAATTTTGAGTATGCAGACACTCAAATTGAGTTAAAAACTATACTTTGATACAGACGTGGTATAACACTTTAATTTGTAATGCATAAATTCCTGTCATTTCTTCTACAATACATGTTTGTACTGCTGTTACGCTGTTGTGAAAATACATAGATTCAATAATAAAGGAACACGTATGCAACTTACCAGGGGAACTTCTTTCTTTGCAGTTTATTGAGGAGTTAAAGAATGCAAGCTTTGTCAGTAATTTCAAGGAAATGGACTGAGCTTGATAGCTTGACCTAGATTCCATATTAAAATGGAGTGAAGCACTATTTCCCTTCTTCTGTCTCCTTTTCTATGGAGAAACTTCGAAGTTCAGAGTTAAGGAGGAAATCTGCTTGGTGTTGTGTATTGTTTGTTTTTTTCCCCTTTCTGTGTTTTTTCTCCCCCTTCAAGTCCTGTGCTTGTGTATAGCTTGTAGTCTACACACTAAGGTTTGGATAAACAGCCAGCCCTGAGACAAATTGCAACTGTAAACTAATGTTCTAGGACAAGTTTTAATTCTTTCACCATTATCTGCTCCTAGAGTTAAAAAAAAACCCAGATATTTCTCAAACTAGGAAGCAAAATTCCTAGCACTCTGCTAATTCTTTGTTGCAAGAGTAGATGTTTTAATTAAACCATGAAGTATAATTAAAATACTGATAACTACATTTTATTTCATTACTAAAAAAAAAAAAGGGAAAAAAGAAGCATAATGGTTAGTAAATGTTCTCATCCAGCTTGTTACATTTTACTATTCATATTACATTAATCTCAGTTTTTAAAATTTTTTTTAAAATAGCATGATGACACTCTTCAAACAAATTGTAAATAGAGACTTCTTTTATGAGAAGTCACAAAATCTTCTAATGCCAATAGAAGATAATAACATTTCTGGAAACAGAAAAGTTATTTAATTTACTCTTTCTTTGCAAAATCTTCCACAGGAAGCAAGATGTGTTCTTCAAATCTTGTATCATAGAATTTAGACTCCCAAGAGTGATTTGTGCACATGAAAAATATTAACAAATTTCAAATGTTCATGTATTCACTATGTAGAAAGAAAGACAATTGACTAGAAGCAACTATATGTTTGTGTGCATATTGTTAACACTGTGAATGTGGTGTAAAAGTGTTTCTGATCACACAGCATCTAACTTAAGAGTTCTCATCTTTCAAATATTATCAATTATTCAGGAGGGCTATTTTGGCACATAATTATTTTTTTTTTCAGTTTATAATAGTGTTAAACTAAAGGAACAAGGTTACACATTTTGGACCTTTGCCCATTGCATTGTTCTACCTTCCAAGAATACACGTGGACACAAAAGGGCTGGAATGGTCCTGGCCTGTGTGCTGGCAGAAACCCTGCCAGGGCCTCTGTAAATGAGTGATTCTCTGTAAGTGCTTGTTAATATTCAGTTTATCTACTTTTTGCATGCAGACTTTATATTTGAGGCTGGTGTCTTTGGAATAAAAAGCTTGTGGTACCCAAGCATGGACAAAGCAACTCGGAGTACTGTGACTTTATTCAGGACAAGAGGAGTATAAAATAAAGCAAAGCTGATTGTTCATGTGAACCTGTAAGCTGTTACACCTTTCTTTGAGAAGCAGAATCACTTCAAATACACTAGAAATGCTTTCCGAAGGTTTCCTTGATAGCATTTTTCATTTAATGCTTTCTTTCCAAAACTGGAACTTCATGGATTTATTGAGTTATCTATTAATTTGGTTACTGAAAGGAGAAACCTGCTGCTGCAGGACTCATGGGCCAGTCTGGATATTAAATGCATGTATATTTTCCAGCGAGTGTGACAACACAGTAAGTATTTGTGAGAGAACTGGTTGTCGTGTTGTCTTTAAGGCTTTGTTAAGATATGGGATAATTGGAAGAAACCTAGTTCTTCTTTACTCTAAGACTCTACTTTCTGTTTAACACCCCTGCCCTGATCTAATAGATTCCTCCTTTTTGGTT
Organism: Chaetura pelagica; assembly: GCF_000747805.2. NCBI lineage: Eukaryota > Metazoa > Chordata > Aves > Apodiformes > Apodidae > Chaetura > Chaetura pelagica. Next base: position 9,350,738 of record NW_009970724.1, read on the forward strand.
CTTTTTCCCACTTGTGCAAGTGGTTTGACGTAGTGTAAAGAAGACATGATTGTCTTCCATGGAGGTATCTAGATGCAGTTGAGAATGTCTTTCAAAACATCCTGTCTTAAGTATGTAAAGTTGGGAATGGCAGTACCTCCTTGTGACTGTGGTCTCTTTTTCAGGACAGTGTCCACATTCCACGCCTTGGTGGTTGGTGGGTTTTGCCTGTATATTTTGTTGTACGATGATGCTGTTAATGCTGACCGTCTCTGGTAAGGCATGTTACATCTGTGTTGTATTTACACAAGAAAATAACAGAATTGAGAAGGGAAAAAATAATCCTACAATGCATTACAGAAATAGTTATTTCATTTCCCACTAAAATACACAGTTGTGAAATGTGTTTCTGATGTGTCCATTTTTATGTCTACTATGTGATCATTACAAGTTATTTTGTCAGTATCAATGTCTTAGTGCATTGTCTCTCTGAAGTGGAATAGATAAAATACAAGCATTTGATTTCAAATGGCACATTAAATTACTAAAGCATAAAACTAGGAGTGTAACTGTAAGTTGGCATGACTGAAACTATGCTATTTACTATAACCATTTAGAAGTGAAATTAAAATGCTGTTTCAGGTCTGGAAGGTGTGTGTGTAAAAGATGGAGGAGGCTAGTATATATAAAAAATATATCAATCTAAATTGATAAGTTAAGATATTTGTATTTCTGCTTCCCATAAAGCTTCTATGAATGTTTTTTAAAAAGCATGAAAGTTTCAAGTGATGTTTTCACAATAAATAGGAATATTTAATAAATTAACTTCTAATGTTTTCTCTAGTTAACAAAATATTCTATTTTAACCTTATTTTTTCTTAATTTCTAGTTAGATTGTTTTGTTTCACACTTTTTTGAGGGAGGAGGAACAAGATACCTTTGTTTTAGTTGAGTTAATTACAGATTGCTGTTGGTGCTTTGATCTTTCACTTGTTATCCTCTAG
>NW_009970724.1:9352212-9372456 GCF_000747805.2 Chaetura pelagica
TCTTTCCCTGTAGAAGGAAGAGACCATATTTTTCCATATTTTTCCTGAAGACTAACTACTTGAAGTTTAATTTAATAATTCTGTCACAGACTGTTGTTTTTAACCTTATCAGGGGACCACACTGTGAGTCAGTTTAAACTTACATAGTGTCTCTGATGCTCATTGTGCGCTTTTGATTTATTTGATTCAATGATGATGAATTGTGAACTAGACAGGAGAACTCTGCTTGAAGAACTCTGCCACTCACTTGTTATGTGGCTTTAATAAACGTAATACTAATTAATAATACAAATTTAGGCAATATTGACCTCTTCTATATGTAGTGTTATATGATTAAATTGTCATCTGCTCTGGATTTTTTCATTGCACTCTGGTATCTTTATAGAGACCAAATGCAGTTTGGATATCTTAGGAGATCTGCAAACCGTTGTTGAAAAGCAGCACATTATTATAACTATCTTAGTGTGTGTTGTGGTGAACTTTATAAGATAAAAGCTTTTATGCTGGCTTGTTGGAGTAGACCTTGTTCTTGTTTGCAGACCAGTACAAAAGAAGTCATGAACAGCAGAAATAAAAGGCCTCAGTGATGATAAATAAATCAAGCCTTCACATTTACTAAATTTTCCTGGTGTAATTCCAGAAAAAAGTCAAAATAAGCAGAAATACCAAAGACCTTCTTTGTTCTTACGCATTTTCAAAACAGTTATGTTAGATATTTCTGTATATTGCATTGAAAACTTATTCTTGCTTATGGAGCCTGAGCATCCTAGATTATGTAAAGGCATTTCTTAAAAGACAAAATCCATCTGCCTTTGGAGGAATGTTTTTCTATATTTCTACTATTGTTTCCAAATCGTTTCTTCTGTTTGGATATGTTTCCAATTATTCCTATCAGTGGTTTTAGTTACATTTGATAGAGTAAGAAAAACTTTAGATATACTTCCACTAGATTTTTAAGTATATCTGATTTGTCTGTTTTAAAGCAAAGCTTCAGGTTCATTTCATGGCAGTGTTTCTGTAAATGGCTTCTTGGTCAAAATTGTTGTAGACAGTGGTTTCAGCATTTTGTCAAAAGTTCACAGAATACACTCTAGATCTGGGAATTGGTATTTTTAGCTATTAAACTAATAATTTTAAAATATGTGAAGTATGTATGATACCCATGTGTCCAGAGAGGGATCAAGACTCCTGCTAAGGGTTTGGGCTCAATGAAGAGAGTATGTTGTATTATTGTCAGCTAATATCTGAAACTAGATACAATAGATCCTAACAAAGGATAGTAAAGACTGGATCATTGATAAGTTACAGGGGAGCATCAGTGTTGTGTGCATACACCTTTTTTGATGGTCTAGGACTTCTCATAACATTTTGCCCTTTTTTTTGTCTATGTATGATGCAGACTAGCTAATGGAAATAATGTAGAAATTGTTTCTGAGGTGGTTAGAGTAACACAGTAGAAAATGTGAAGGTGGTAGAAATCAGATAAGGAGAGGGAGAAGATGTAAATAAGTGAATGAAGTTGTAGCTTCACAGAAGAGCAGGCTTTTTCATATGACTGTCCACCTTACAGCCGTTACACTTTTTGAAGTCAGCTGTCTGATTAGCATTTTGTATGACTTTATCTGCAAAGAAACTTGAAGAAAGTCGGTTGTGTACATTTTGTCTTACATCTGCCAGTGTGTGTTAGTGTGTAATTCATTTGCCACACATTCCTCCTCAGCAATCACAAGAGACAGCTCTTCCCTTTTGTGGATTCAAGGCACTCCCTGTTTGTCACTCCTGGCTCTTGCTGACATCAAAATTAGGCTGCAAACATTGGGGCCCATACGCTTCAGTGCACTTCCTGTTAAAGGAGACAGAGCAGGAAATCTAGTGGATTTTAAACTAGATTCTGTTTTCCATTAATTGAAATTAATTTGGGATGCTAACTGGTGCGGACCGACCATGTCCCTATATATGTTGTTGATGTGTTTAGAAAGTCTAGAGAAGGTTTGTTGCAAGGTGACCAATGTCATGGGAAGAACAAAGGAAAGTGAATAATTCTCTGTCTGATCCAGTTAAGTGATGCTTACCAGTGTCAGGGAATCAGTTCAGTATGTTCAGTCTGTCTTTCTTTCTCCTCTGGAGAAGAATCTGAAGGTTCTAGAGTGCACAAGGTCACTCCTGGTGATGATGTGCTGAAGTATCTTGGGGGTGCTCGCAGGTTTGGTTATGATGATGTGGCTGCTGCAGGAGGGAGCTCTAGTGGGAGGGCTGGAACTACTTAGAATTTCTGCTAAAGTTACGAGAACACATCTGTCTGTGTTTTGTGTCTAGCTGTGACCTTTAGAGGAGCTACACTTAAAGAAGCACTCAGCCCACAACCTATGTGGCTTGGGAAACCAGATTTTGAACCCATGGAGAGAAATGTTACTCTCTCAAGCTGTAGTTAAGAGAGGCTCTGTAGCCAGTATTAAGAGATGGAGTGAGCTCCAGGCTCTCCTGGTAATGTTTTTCCTCAACTAGTGGCAGAATTCTAGTTCTGAGTCTTATTTTCCTGTAAGCTCACTCAGGGTAACAGTTAGTTTTAGATGCTAAGAAAGCCTTAACATTTAGTGAACAGATTGTAATAATACAGGAAATCTCTTTCACTGCCTCATTGCAATAGGATTAAAAAAGAATAGCCAACTAATAGCATTTTACTGCTTTCTAGCTGAGGTGGACTTTGTGTTGGAGGTGGCTATAAGCACAGTTTCCTTTTTTCTTGAAAGGTTTACAACAAAAATTGCTTTCACAGCTTGTCTTCAGCAGTTCACATTTTAAAAATCTGTAGACTTGTCACTGGAAGCTCAATTTGTACTTCCACAAAACGTACCCAGATTAGGTGCGCAACTTAGTTTACAAAAAAGTAATGATCTTTATTCTGAGGAAGAGAGATTTGCTCACCAAACTCCTCAAAGCAGGAAAGCGTAGAGGACAGTGAAGAAGAGAACAAAAGTTACTTGCTGTAATGTGGGTGCTTCCCTTTCTTGAGCTGTGTTCACAAGTTTGGTTTTATTGAACATCCTAGAGGAACTGAAGTTGTGTTTGTGTGTGCTGCTGAGAGCTTTGCCTGCTGAATGTTTGGCACCAAAAGGGAAAGGACAGAAGCTGTGAAACTACTCTGAAAAGCATTTCTCCTCCAAGATTCCTTGGCTTCAGAGAACTGGCGAATAATTTCCTTTCATGTCTCCTTCTACTCTATTTATCCCTGTGCGAATCCATCCTCTTATGAATATGAAAAGCACCAGCTGAGCCAGATATTTTTGTCATCCTTAACAAAGTGTTAACCCTGGCAGAACAAAAATTGAGACACAGAGTGTCAGTTTAAGTGCTAAGAGACACTGCCTGGACTGTTCTCTTTTATTCTATATTTCCAGAGAAGCCAATTCAGGGTACTTGCTGGGTTTCAGTTCCAGTCTCTAAGCAAGGCTCTTGGGGCAGTCTCTATGCCAAGGCAAAGGTAATCCTGATCAGGGTAGTTAGTAGATGTTTTATATCTGGGTGGGAAAGGAATCTGTTTTCATGACTAGGACCCTTCTTAGCCAAATCTCATAATGTCTTGTTGATGGGCAAAGAATAAGGTGATCTGTTGGACATTGTGTTTGATATGTGTATGTTCTTTGCAAATTGTCTTGTTATAGAGGCTGTAACTGTATTTTTGGTATGTTTACAGGGGTGACCCTTCAATTGTGAAATTGAATATTGCCATTACCACAGGCTACCTCATTTCTGGTAACTATGCAACATGTATATAACACACACAACCTGTATGTTTATATTGAGTTACAATTCCTATACCTGTATACTGAGCCACTGTGCTGGAGATGTGGTTTATGTATGCAATGCAGTTGGTACTGTGGCTTTTAGAAAAGCCAGAGTTGTGAGTTGTGGTGAAATCAGAAGATGTTGCCAGCTGTTGTGAAAGATGGAATGATATCTCCCCAAGCACTGAGGAAATGACACTGTGTGGCTTCATGATGGTTTGATACACAACCACCAACTCCAGCTTGGTTTTATCCTTCAGCAAACTGAGAAGGTGTTAAAGCAGTGCCCTTCACTCCCTTCAGAGTGCCTGCAACTTGTAATGCTTTTATATGTGTTTCTTCCTGAGATCTCTGAATGCTGGCAGAAGAATTTTAGTAACCTTCAATACAATAGTAACCTTCAATTTAAGCTAAAATTTAGTCATGTATAAAACGTGGAAATTTTAAATTATTTTCCTGGTATGGCATTTACCCCTGCATAATTGTTGTGTTCCTAATTATTTACTGACAACTAAAATTGGCGTGGGAATTTTGCTACAAAATGCTTTGGAGCTTTCTTTTATGGTTTGTGGGGATAACGATGACTTACCAAAGCAAAAACTTGTTGTGACTTGGACTGTTTTCAGGGAAAACTCCCATTAGGATGGAGTCTCTAGTTAGAGACTGGGCGATGGACTTCATTCTCTCTCTGACTAGATTTCTCACCCCAGTGGAATTGATAATCTGGTGATCAGCACACCCGGTTAAACTGTGGGTTAATTTAAGTCTCCTTTTTTCTATAAGAACTTCAGCTCCCATTATTAAATTCATTGGTACTATTTTTGAATAATTATGCATTAGGATTTCATTATGAATTAATGAATGCCTTTGAACAGAGACCTGAGCCTGGCCACTCATTCTCTCTCACTTATATAGTAAATGTTTAATTATTAATAGAAAGTAGAGTGTCTATGCCAGATGATATAAGAGTACTGCCTGAGGATAGCTAATATAAAAGACATCAAGGCACTCACTGGAGATACAAATGGCACAAGGGTAAAATCTTTGATTTGGAACCTTGGTCACTAATTTCCAGTCCAAAGTACTCGTTTGGAGAAAGTAGGGGCAAAAGTTGCTTGTTCCAGTATAGAAAGTAAAATCTTCTGAAATCTCAGACTGTCATGGAACAAGAAAGAATGTTTCTGTCAAAGCTTTCTTTATAGCATTAACTCAGATCCATATGTCACTTATGCAGTAATGGGAAAATTGTGATTAAACAAACATACTTCTCATTCCAAGCGTCCCTTGCAAAACATTTTTGGTAAATGTTTCCCTGTTTTCTAATACAATTGCTTTTTGATTCAGAAGTTCTCCATAACAGATACCTGCATGCATTTGTATATTGGCTATGCCCACTGCAACTGCCCCTCCCTACACCCTTTTTTGGGTGTAATTTGTTCAAAATTTTGGAGTTTGTAAGTTTTGCTATTAATTTATGGATCCACTTTTTCCTTCTAAAATATTTCAACTAAAAATATTGTCTTGGTACTTTCATTCATGTGGAAAGTAATAATTTATGGCAACTGTTGGAAGAATACTGTTGGTTGATGCCTTGACTACAGTAAAGTCTTTAGGATAAAGATGTTCTCTTCAGAGATAATTAGTTAAGTGTTTCTGCTGATGCCATATGTTGGCATTTATACCTCTAAATCTTAGAGAAACAGTATTCTGAGGTCAATGGTAGTATAATATATTATTTTTTGTCATTATTTCTTTTCTCTTGTAGATTTGGTACTTATTATTTACTACTGGAGGGCAATTGGTGACAAATTTTTTGTAATACATCACTTGGCAGCTCTGTATGCTTACTATTTTGTACTGGTGAGTGCTGTATTTTCCAGTAAGATAGCAAGCAGATGAGGGTGAAGGCAATGCTTTTATAGATCTCGTTTGCTTAATGTTAAAAAAATATTAACTGATGTTTTGTGAAAGGCATATTTCTATTTTAAATCCTCATTACTTTATAAATGTTTTCAGCAGTCATTTTGGGTGTGTGTCTTTGCAATATTCAAGAAAAATGTGTCCCTAACTGCTGTAATTAGAGCTCATTCCAATTTTGCTGTGGAGAGACTTTGACAAAGGGGCTTTTCACATGGTTATAGAAAAGATTTTCAAATAAAACCTCAAGCCTGAATATTTTGTTGGAAAATGAGAAGGAAATGGGTTTGAGTGTCTGTGTTCTGCTTGTGATTGTATTTGCAGGGCCATAGGTCAGAGATCCCTAACTCTAGTGAATGTAGTACAATAAGCTGGGTGTGTTATTTCGGGGGTGGTTCTTTTTCCCTTTTTCTTTTTTATACTGTTATGACAGAAACTGATCCTCTGAGATTCTTGTTTAATGTTATTTGGGTGGGGAAACAATAGATGATTAACCATATGTATCTGTAAATATCTGTGGTGTAAGTCCACTGAAGGGAAAAGGGGAAGAGAAGGATACTGCTCTAGAATAAAGACTAACTTAGTTACCCTGTGGCGTTACTTAAATTTCTCAAATATGCACATGTGGCTTGGTAGAAATCCCATTGACCTCCAGAATAATGCTCCAGAATTTCTTCCAAAGAGCATATTCATGAAAGAAAGAAATCTTATAAAATAGAATTTACAAGATTTCTTTCCCTGTCTACTGTGTGAATCCCAGGCTTACAATATTAAAAGTGTTGAGAAGTCAGATTACTGTCAGGTTTTCCATGTAATGGTTTAAAGGGGATGAAGTACACTGACAAGTAAATACTCCTTTTCAAGTTGAAGATAATTAGACCTGCTAATACTATTGTGGATAAAAATGAATTAGAGGTGAATATTAGAGAAATGTAAATACCACTACAAAGGCTAATCCCTGATGTGGAAAATTCATCAGTTGTTTCTGGAGTAAACAGAAAGTGTAGTGTTAGTATGAACTTCTTTTAAAGCAATTCTTACTGTTTGGATATAGCTCTGCTCTTGGATGTCTGTGTCTTACTCTCATTCTCTTATCTTCAGATAAAGTTACTCTGAAGTCTCTGTTTCAAAAATTGCTCTTGAAGATAGAGAATTTGATCAAGAACAGATTTTTCTGTTTGGTGTAGTGTGAGCTGACAAGAAATGCCCGAATTAGTGGGTATTAGCATGCTTGGTGAGGAAGAGCAGTCATGATGCACACCCCATAGGTTGTTCATGAGACCTGCTGGCATTTTTTAAAGAATTCTCTCTTTCTCTACATCTGGAAACAGCTGCTTACCCAGCCATTTGGTAATGGGATACTGTTTCTAGCACAACCAAATAATGAGGTAGAGAATATGTTGTTGTTTGTCACTTGGAGGAAAGTGCTTGGCTACAAGGTGTCCCCGTGTAAGTGCACCCTGCAGCTCTGGGTACTGGCACAGGGAAGAGGTGCCTCTTCCAAACCATGGGGCATGGCAGGGACTGTGACCAAACTGGTGGAAAGGGTTTCTCCTGCAGTGGGAAGCAAAAAAGAAAGGGCTTTATGTGCCCTTTCTGCTTCCAAAAAAGAGCTGCAATATCAACTTCACTTAGGCAAATTATTTTCCTAAGACAATGCAGGGACAGTTTTCTTTAGCTCACAGTGTTTCTGTTTGGACTTCTTTAAACATTGGCAAATACAAAATATTTCTACTTCTCTTAGACAGCAATAACATCATTATAATTGTAACCAATGCCTACTTGTGCTTCTACTTAGCTACCTTTCTATGGCCACTTAACTGTAAGTCTTTTAAAGATTTATTTAAAGTAAGAAGGAAAATTGCAGCTTTTATAGTAAACCTCCTTTTGAAATTTCAAGTTGGCCACAGTTGGCAGACTTGCTTACTAACAGGTTTAATAAGGAAGTTGAGACATTGTATAATTCTGTGTGTACTTGAAGACTTTAATCAAGATTTCATATCTACATTGTTGATTTTTGTGTGTCTCTTTTGTTTTGCTAACCAGAGCAAAGGTCTGTTGGCTTATTTTGGAAACTTCCGTCTGCTTGCAGAGTTTTCCACTCCTTTTGTCAATCAGCGGTAAGTGGTTAGGGATTCTCTTTTGCATATTTCTCTTTAAATTTTAATCGATATTATTATTTCTTTCACTTAGGAAGGTTTTTTTGTTATCGTTGTTGAATGTCTGCTGAAAGTGAATTTATATATATTGAACTAAGGAATACTATGTGAAAACCTTTTTTGCTATGAAAACTTTTTGCTGCTATAGTTGCAACAGTATAAATAATTTACTCACCTTGGGGTTTTTCTTTAGAGTAGAGCAGCTTTCATATGAGATGCCAAATTTTTATGAAAGGACTGAACATAAAAGCTTACAAATGTAATACTGTTTATTTGCCTTTTAATGTTCATTTAATTATTATAATAAAGCCATAATTTTCAATAGGGATTTTTTTTTAGTATCATGGACCAGGCAAAGAAGGAAGTTAACATTGTAATCAGAATCCTAGAATGGAATTACATTGCCCTAGATCATTTGAAGTTTAATTTGCAATACTTTACTTATACAGATTAATATTAATATTATATAATTATAATTAATACTTAGAATAATAAAAAAGTATATTCTTTTTTTAAAAAAACAATTCCAGAAATGAGTTTGGACACTTAAATTATAAAAATAGTAAAGCATCTAAATATATCCAGTATGGTTAATCTTCACACTTGTGATCAGAGAAGAAAGTGGCAGAAGGCTCTTCATCAGAGCTCAGTCAGAGCCAAAGCCTGATGTGGGTTCTGGTTATAGTGTTGCTACTAGGATCACTGCTGAGTATCAGAAAAGGAACAAGATAATAAATATCATGTACCAGAGGCAGGGAAGAGCAGTCAGTCTAGTCTCCCCATGCTCTGGGGAGGGTGAACTTTCTCCTTACTCTTTAGCCACCAAGATCCGTTTGGGGACAGGGATTTGCCCCAGGAAGACTTCAGCTCAGGAGAGGGGCTTTGCTATAGGGCAGTGCTGCAGTCCTCTCCTCTTCCTCCATTATTTTGCCATGTGTAGGATCAGATCTTTCAGTGTATCAGATGCCTATTCCTCACCCATACTTCTTGGGATATATTTTTACTTTACTGATCCTACATAGGTGGCATCTGTTTTTGTTTTGTTTGTTTTCTAGGAGTCTGGTAAGAAAGGATGTGGTTTGTAAGGCAAATAAGAGCTGTAATCCTCCTGCAAACAGGGAATCTGAGTATTACCCATTGCTGCATTGTGTCTGTAAGCTCTGAAATATTTTATGAGACTGTAGCATTCCTCAGATCTTTAAGAATAAAAAAAACTTAGCTGAGATCCCTTTCAAACATTAGCTTGGCAAATTCAGTTTGCAGGAGGGCAGGGTGGGATAATGGAGCTCTCCAGAGGTTGCTTTCATTTTCCCAAGCACAGTTGAGTAGGAGATTATAGTTCAATACAGTTTGTGCTCCGTGTGCACAGAGAAACTGAGGAGTAAATGAACACCTCTTTAAACTTATTTTAATAACACAAGGAAGAGGAGAGTAAAAAATTGAAAAAAGGTGTTATTACATTCTAGGTTTCTATATTGAAATTCCTGTGCTAGTGAATGGCCATTCTCCCAACTTTATCAATATAGGATTTCACCCTGGGTTTATGTGGTACCTATACTCATGTTTACCTTTCAGGCTTGGCATTATGAAGTATTGTGATAGATCTGGCTGTTAACTGTAATATACATTACACTTTCAAAATGCCTATGGTGAGATCATGTGTCTTTGAATACCGACATTTACTGCTTTCTCAGGAAAAAGGAAATCACTGTAGGAGATAATAAAGCCCCTTGCCTCTAAGGGATCTCATCTCATTAGTGCCTGAATAGTTGGCTTTTTTTCATTAAATTTGAAGAGAACCAGACCCTTAAGACAGTAAGTAGTGGATAATGATAATGACTTACATTATGTTTCTTATTTGCATTCTTAGTATTACTAAAATATAAAGTGAACTCTTCTCAGAACTGTAGTACTTTCTTTGCATTTCCTGTCTGTGTTGGTAGGGGTATCTAATTGAATGTTGTCTCCATGCCAAGCGTTTTAGATCTTTTAATATTAATATCAGTGTTTATGTAATTAATTATGAACTGTGGTGGGTAAAATTTAATGATAACTGTGATTTACTGACCTTCTTAAAATTTGCTCAGAGAGGGAAGTTGCTAAGCAGATGTCCATTTACCTATATTGGCACTCTACAGTATATTTTAAAGTATTTTTTTATATTGCTTATGGAATCTGCATTGTATGTATCAATAAATATCTGACCAAATATATCAGGTCTCTCTCTTCATCATCCCAGTATTTCTGTGGTGAGGCATCCTGCTTCCAGGCTGGACTGCCACCTTGAGTGTCTGGATTTTAATTGTCTCAGTTGCACCTTTAATGAATTCCTGAAGTATTTATGTTAGAGCTGCATGTCTGGCAATTCTTTCCAGTACATCTATAATTGCCTAGGCTGTAATCTGTAGGTAATTAAATTAAAAATTACTTTTAAAACTAGTTTTAGAACTGTTATTTTTAAAATAGTTTTACCTTCATCTCTTCTTAGAAATAAACTGATTATTCCGCTTCCTCCCCATCTGCTATAATGAATACAGTGATTTAAATAAATTTCCTCCAGTCCTCTCTTTAACTTGCCATTGTTGAACAAATTTTACTTGTGTTTATGTTGTTTTAAGCGTAAATGATATAGAATTAGAGGAGTTTGTTCTTTTTTCTAGGATTTCAACCCACAGATTCTGTGTACAAGGCAATATATGTTATGTCTCTTTAGTAAGGAATTAGTATGCAAGAATTTTTTTAAGGACTGCTTGTGATCCAGTAGTAATAGCAGGAAAGGTTTTTTTTAGATTTATCTTTTTCATTGTGTAACAACATACCCAGCTGTGACATGGTCCAGTGCCATTTACATTGTCTGGTTCTGAAGTTCTGGCTTTGGGCTGAACGGAAGGAGTCAGAAAATCCCAAAGCTGAGGAGCTGAAAAGAGCTTTAGATAGATTACCATATCCAAAGAAAATGCTGGAACTGCTTTCAGGGAAACAAATAGAATTTTAGTTACCCCTTGGTGCAAACTAGGGTAACAAGTAATAAATTTGTATTTATAACTTTAAAAGAGAATTTGAATTACAGTGTATTTTACAGTAGTCTCTGAAGTGCACACTTGTTGTCAACTGGTTTACAATTCAAATCAAGATTTTCTACATGCTATTCTACAATGTACTGGATTTTGTACTCTTTTTATGTGGGGAAAGAAATATGCATCCAAGCAAAAAAATTTGCAACTAAGCCAAGGCACTGTACAATAATTTAGAAATTATAAGGGTAGAAGCAATTAATAAATTATTAATGAAAATAATTAAATAAAATAATTTAAAAATGAGATTACTTCAAAGCTGCCTGCCTGGTATCTGTGAACACTTCTTTTGCAGGTGGTTTTTTGAAGTACTAGGATATCCCAAATCTTCAAAGGCCAACATCATCAATGGGGTGCTGATGACAGTCGTGTTCTTCGTGGTGAGGATTGCTGTCATGCCTGTGTATTACACCCATGTCATTTCTTCATTTGGAACAGAGGCTTTCCAGAGATTAGGATTTGCAGCCCAGAGCGCCTGGATTATCTCAAGTGTTGTCCTGGATGTTATGAATGTGATGTGGATGGTCAAAATTGCAAAAGGATGCTACAAAGTCATTTGTCTTATTGGACAGGAGGAAGCCAAAACACACAGAAATGGAAAATCTGCCTAGAAATCATATGCATAAAATGAAATTTCTGCTATGAAAATCATTTAAGTTCACTAAAACAGTGCACATTTCTGCCATGGAATGCTCCTCTTAAGGAAACAAGGTATTACCTCTGTACTGACCTTACTCTTCCCCTAGCCACACTGCCTGCACACCCAGGGCCACGCTTTATGGATCCTGTCTGGTGAGGAATAAAAGCAAAAGCTCACACAGTGAGTTCCACGTCTCTGTTCTAAGCAGTTACAAGCTACTGGAATTCAGAAGGAGCAGACTGGTTACTTGCTTGTTGTCCACCAATGTGTTGAAATTGTTCCACTCAGGTTTCTCAGATTGATGTGTTTTATAAACCCAGTAAATACTGACATCTCTCCTTTTTTAGAAAACAAAAAAACCTCCCCAAATTCCCAGTAATGGTGCGATTTTCCTTGCACATTTCTATGCTTTCTTCTAGGAATAACAATCAAGATTTCATTCTTGACAACTTTTTAAATTTTGCAAGTACAGCTAAAAATGTAGCTTTGATTCTGTGAAGTCTTTTACTGCTTTTTGTTCTGCCTTATAGGAATGCAAACTATTTTGGGAAATTTAAGAAATAATTTTATCTAAAATGCTGTATTATAAGACTTCAAAATATCTTAAAAATTGTTAAAATTCTCTGCTTTTGATGGGAATGATTCACTTTTGATGTGTTAGATTACATGCAATAGTACATCATCTAAATTGCCTGTGGAATTTTGTTTTGTAAGTCAGTATGGTAAATGATGTGTGGAAACCTCTCTCCTACTGGAGTGCTTTTTCCTTTGCTGCTGCTACCTATGAGAAGTGCTGCAACTGTCCTCAGAGTATTTTTAACCATTGGCTCTCTGGATGCAAATTTTAGTTATAAGGAGATAAAATTCTTCTCCTTGTGATGAGTAATATTTTTTTTCTTTTATCACAGAAATGACCCATTTGATATGAAGTCTTGAGGTTTTGCTGGTCACATTTTTCCATGTTAATGACATCAGAAGTTTGAGGTGTTGACTAAAAACATTCTTAAATTAACAGTGACAAACTTCTGTAAAGCTGAATGGTGGTTCTGTAGAATGACAGTTCACTTCTGTAGGTGCAACATTATTTATTTTTTAAACCACATATTTGTCAATAAATACTCTGTTCCTTCTGCTAACTTAAAGGTTTGGAGGGCATCAGAGAGGAATCCTACCATCCAGGAATAATCTGGAATCTAATTTATAATACAATTTAAGGAAATTCTGATTTTTGTTTTATTTCTGAATGATTTTGAGAGTTTTATTTGTGCGTAGTTTGGTTTTGTTTTGCTTATTTTTAACCATATTTTAATTGAGGCTGACTAACTCCTTTTTTTTTCTTTTCCTTAGGTGGGTGTTTTTTTTGTTTGGGTTTTTTTTTTCACATTTGTGGTACCTTCTGGCAAGGCCTGTTAAAAGTATCCATTTTCAGGCAGTACTTCAGTGCGTATCCCAATCATTGTAGCACACTTTAAGCAATTTTGTTTTGAACAAAAAGAGAAAATACCCAGTGTAACCCTCTAACAAAGCTGGGTGACATGAGCTCTCCCCTCTGTAATGGGAGGTGTGAGTGCTCCAACACTGTGATCCTGGGTGAGGGACGCAGCGTTCCCGTCTTCCAGGAATGGGATGTTTCTAAGACCCCAGAAGGCTGCAAAGGCTGAAATGCTTCATGTTGAAGATGGCTGTGCTGAGTTTAGTTCCCCAGCAGAAATTATGTCAGGGACTATTGTTTGGACTACCATAATACACACTTTTATAAAGCCCCATTTTGCTGTTCAACTGGGCAGGCTTTTTTCCAAAACCCTTTCCCAATCCTGCCTTGTTAAGTGAGATATCAAGGATTGTTAATACTTCTGTTGGTTTGATTCTGTGCTTATTAATACTTCACAAGCTTGCAGACAAAAGATCCGTTTATACCTTGGGAAAGCTGGCAATTAATCTGTTTAGCTGTAGGATTTGAGTGAGTGGAGTACTTTAATTGGGTACCAGTACATCCATACTCTTTGAGAGCTGATCCTGTGACCTGCTTTGATTTTAAAATCATGATTTCAGTGTATCTAATGCAAAATCTAGGCTATAAACAAAGGCTCTGTTTTTATCACCTTTATGATTCAAAGGTGTACATGAAATACTTTTTTCTTGCACTATTTAAGTCAGGAAGTAATTTTGTAATAGTTTGTTCCTTTCTAAATTTTAAAATTGAGTCAAAACACTTTGGATAATATGTTTGAATGTAGAAGTCTGCTCTTTTTATTCTGGAAGTAGAACGGGAAAAAGTTGGAAGACAATTTGAGGCAAACTTGAGGCAATTGGAGGCAAACTTGAGGTTGATAACTCATGAAAACTTTTTTTAAATTCATCCCTTAGCATAATCTGTAATATTTCAGCATTTTGAATTATTTTTTTTCAATGGAGAACATTCATTTTAATGGTCTACATCCAAACTCATGTCTGATGGGGAGGGAAAAAAGTAAGTCAAGCTATAATAAAACTACATTAAAACTAGATTGAAGTAAAACTAAACCAAACCCCTGCATTGCACTTTGGGCAACAATGCAGAATGGAAGGGCAGTGAGATAATTATTTTAAAATATTACATATTTTGGATTGCAGAACAAAACTAATGTAATTAAAACAATATTTTGCAATGTATTTGATTTAAATTGTGTAATTAAATTTTAAACCTGTTATGTCCTGATGCATCAGCTATGTATCAGAAGACAACTAATGAAAAAATTATCAACACTTGTCTATTCAGCAAGAACTGTAGTAAACAGGCTGCAAAGTTGTGATGTACTAAATACATTAGTATAGGGCACTTTTAAACTGCCTTTAAAAGCTTATAATACAGCAAATTAGATAGCTGTGGCACCTGTTTTTCAATTGCACTTTGTTAATTTAAAATCTGTGGTGGAATATGAATACAGTTTAATGTTGCAAGCTTATTTCTTTGGGGTTTTTTTACAAAAAAAACTTAATGCATGGTAAGTAGCATCATAATAAATGCTACCTTTGGAATGTAATACTATCTTATTAGTGGCTTAAAACTTCTGGTTTTAAAAGATGCATAAATAGACTCCTCGTATGTCACCAGGTGTCTTTGCCTTGCACATATCAAATGGAAGGAGTTAATCTTGTATAAAATGCTCAGTTGTCTTGTTTTCGGTTTTGTTGTTGTCGGGGTTTTTTTTTCTTTCTTTTTACATTCTTCAGTACCAGGTGACATAAAATTAGCAAGAGGATCATGGGAGAATTTATTTGTACCTGTAAGTCTATGTAGGAATGCAAGTTTCCCTTTTTTATGGCTTTACTTTTTCATCAAAAGATGAGTAGATGCCACTTTCAGAACTACTACCTGGGCATGGTAGGTCAAGTTTTGTTTTTATAATTGATTTGTGGATACAGCACTTACAGAGGGGACGTGTACTTCAAGTACTCCTTTTCTGGGTGAGTGTTCCAGTGGATTTCAGTGAAGTCGAGAGCCTTACACTACAGAGATGCTTTATGGGTTATCTGTGTGCATTCTTCAGTGGTAAGAATTCCATCTCTGAAGCCTACTCTACCTCTATAAATACATGCTATCTTGAATGAACTCAATAATTTAATAACTTAATTGCTTAAAAAATAGAATATTTTGAATAATGAAGAATATCCTATGCACAGGAAAATGAGGGGAGCTGATTTTTTATATAAATTCGTAACAATTCTAAATTTTGTATTAAAGATGAAATTAATAACAGTGTCTGAAACATAATTGCTTCCATCTTCACTTAAGGAAATCATGGGAGAAGATTACTCATAATGCAGAACTAACATTAAGCTAAGTGTGAAAGCTTACACAAGTGAGCAAATGTGTTCAAGCACGTTTAAAGAACAGAGGTGGAGGAGACTGAGAACACAAATAGAGGTATTCAGATGTCTTCCTACTGCTGTGCTTGGGGCAGCAGCAGACTGATACGTAGCAGAAAGGTTTAAGTATTTCTGTATCTGTTAATAGTGAAAAATCAAACTATTCTTTAAAATGTTCAGGCTGTATAAAATGGGTTATCAGTTGTTGATTGCTGTACGAAGAGGACTTTTTCTCATGGTCTTGTGTGCATTTAAGTATATGTGGAGACAAGCTTTCAGCAAAAGATCATTTAATAGGGAAGTTTGTAAAATTGTTTTGTGGTGCTTCTACTGAGCCATACAGATGAAAATAAAGGTCTGCTTGACAATTACTCCAGCTTAGGATCTGTGCAGTGTTGGCTGCTGGTGAAAGTGACAATAATGCAAATAGAAGGCAACTGTAGTTTTCAGATGAAAAAAAAAAATGCAAGTGTAGAAAACATAAGATAGAATGGGCAGCCCTCTTTCATATTTGTAATGGCCTACTGTACAACATCATTATCTGGCTAGAAGGAATTGCATGAGGAAGGATCTGTTCCCGGGGGAGTTTCTCTATCTATGGAATATTTTTGACAGCTGGAAAAAGAACAGTACTTCATTGCTGAGATCCTGAGAGCAGTCAAATGGAAATAGTGATCAATATTTATGGACAATTACAAACCTGGGCAAAATATCGTTTGTCTTAGGATTTTCTGAAAGAAACTTGAAAGTTTGTGGGTTTTGTTGTTTGTTTTTTTGTTTGTTTGGTTTTGTGTTGTTTTTTTTTGAGAAGATGAAAGATGTACTGCTTGGGATGTTTAGAGAACTGGGATTAAGCAACAAATCATACTTTTATGTTGTAACACTTGGTAAGGTTTCTTATCCACTACAAATCTCTACTAGCTACCTCCTTTGAAATTCTTGCTCTATTTATAATTGCCAAGCACTTTATAGCTCAGTAAAGAATGGAAGGGTAGCTATGAAGAATAAATTGTATTGTCTGGTATAAGAAATATTTTAGCAACATTTTCATTGTGTGATGTCCTGCACTGAGAGGGCATCTGATTATAACTTTGTATATAGTTTTTTAGTTGTAGTGTAAAGGAAATGTCTTCAAGAGATTGAATTATGAAGAGTTCAGCATGGCTTGGTATCAACCATATAATGATTCAGTGTGCTATTTATAACTTCCTACTTACTGAAATTGAAAATTTAAAAGGAAATAAAATATTCTGTAGTGTATCTTTATTTAAAATCTATGTGTGGGATGTCAAACATTGTACTTATCTTGTGGGTAGGACATGCTTTTATGAGCCTAAAAATATTTAAATATGAGAAACTGCATCCAAGTGTTGCATGTAAATTGTCTTCTAGGTTTTTAAACTTTGGAATTTTAAAAAATTTGCTAGGTTTGAAAGCAACATTTGAATATGAATACTAAGCTGTAATACAGAACATAATGTTTTGAATGCAATATTGGTTTTGTTTATTGTAACCCTATTCCAGTTTCACAAAAGAAATCCATCATATGATGGGAGAAAAGGAAAAAAAAGGGCTAGTCATGAGCTCGGCTATATAATTTGCACACTTAATATGCACACATTCAGATATCTTGGATTTGTTTCTAGCATGTATATACCAAACAGTGTTTCCTTTAATATTGACAGATACCTGTATATGTGGAATCATTTAACATGTAAGCACAGCTAACCTGATATAAAACCACATTATGAAAATGACTGGGAGCAAATGAGTTACAAATTAGGCATAAGTAATGGAGCCTGTAATTAAAAAAACTTTCTACAATAGTCTATCTAAGAAGAAACTTTTATAAATATATCTAACTTATGTGCAGAGCAAGGACAGAAACTAAATTCTGCTAGACTGATTTCTGGTAAATCTTGACAATCTGATTTGCAGTAAATACTTTGTCACAAAATGTCAGGATTGCATTATTAAATTCAAATAGTAATGTGGCCTGACTAGTAGCAATCCTTATCATGGCACAAGGACTTAAAAATGCAATATAACAATTTTGCAGAATTCTGATAAAAGTAATCAGTCATAGTGAGGTGAATGATTAAGTTATTATGGGTTTAAATTTACTTTTTATTATTAAAAAAATCTGAATGACTTGTTTGCGTTTCAGTGATATTGTAAAGCATTTTATATTTTGTTTGACCTGTTTAGGAGCTTGCATTAAATGATATTGGCTGATTTTTTTTTTCCCTTTGATATATGCAATAATGTCAATAAGCAATAAATTGCATGTTGTATGCAAGGTATCAGTACTTCATAATAAAGGAAAGGAACACAGTTTCTTATTTCATGTATCTTATTTCTGTGTTAATATGGCAATGACTTAGATATCTCTAATGGATACATCAGGAAAAGACAACATTTTTTAGGTTAATTTCAGAAAAAAAAATGCCTTATAAATGATATCTTGAAATTTCATGCTGTATAATTTTTTCAAAAGGAGGGAGTGTGAAATCTGAGCCAGACTGGTTTTTAGCTGGCTGGGCTTTTAAAGGCTGAAGTTCCGTGTAGGCCATCACTGGAGCCAGGAATGTAACTTTATAAATTTTGTGCTGTATTGAGGAAAAAAACTGATATCAGATAGTATAGTTATATTAAAACGCCACATTTTTCAGGACATAGCTGGCCAGTTGTCTGAGGGCTCTAGGGATAAAGAGCTACTGTTGTCAGCATATTATAAATGTGATGCACTACACAGCCCCTCACTGAATACTAAGATGGGCAGTTGGGTTCCTTAATATGGCAATTCCTAGATTCTGGGAAGTATAGATTGTGTGGTAAAACTCAGAAGTCTACTCAGAGGAAGTTGCTGCTCTTTAATATCATAACCATTGGCTTTACAAACACAGGAATTGCTCATCTTTGAGTTGCTTGGTTGTTTGGTTTTGTTTGTTTGTTTGTTTTTCTATTATGTGATGGTTACATTACTAGTAGAAAGCATAAAGCATTCCAGTGTTTTGTACTTTTTTTCTTCTAGTCTTTTAAGGGGTATTTAGCTTTATTAGTAAATTTTATTCTTGGGGTAATAATTTTACACTGTTAGTGCAGAAAACTATGCATTAATGAGTTGGTCTGTTTGGAAGTAACTGGGAATGTCTGGAAATGTTATTTGGGGTCAGATGCTATATAGGTCAGATTTCTAACTGCTTGAGGAAGGACAATGAGGGCTTGAGAGGCTTTCATGTTGGCACTGAGCAGCTTTTAGCACTGGGTGCTGGAAAGGAAGAACTAAGCATGGCTGAGAACAAGAGATGCCTTTCAGGGAGCCGCTCTTAACCTGGCAAATCCAACAACTCTTGTGTGAAGTGTGAGAAACATACAACTTCCTAAGATGTGGGATATGTAAAGTATTTTGTACATTCACTTATTTTTCTTGTTCTTGTACAAAGCTGCTCTTAATTTTGTCCCAAATTTTAACTTATTACTCCTTGTTCTTGCTGAAAACCTTTCTGTACTTGTCTTGGTGTAATAATTCTGCATTAGGGAGGTTGGTTGGGATTTTTTTTGGGTGGGGAAGAGTGGGGTGTTTTTTGTTGTTTGGGTTTTTTTTCATTTAATCTTCACCTTGGATATCTGTAATTTTTTAGATGGTGAACTACTTCTGTGAGCATCTTCTTATTCTGCTCTGCTTTTCTGGACTTTACAGTGTAATATACGTGAGAGTAGATTGTGTGCTTTGTTCTTTGTAATTGAGGAAAAGGTATTTGCTACTTGGCTTATCTTCCAAAGGTGAAAACTATTATCTGCACAATGACTAATAAGTATTGCAATTGTTGCTGCTGCTGGAGTATGATGGTGGAAAGCAGGGAGCCAGTGTACAGACATCAACAGCATCATGTACTTAGAGAGGAGGGTGTAGAACCAATTCCCGGTTTCAGAACATCAAAAAGAGAAAATGTGCTTTGCCTCAGGGTCATTTTGCCACTGACTTGAAGTATTTGGAAGCAGAGATGTCAGTTTATCCACAAGAGACGTACTGAACTGCATTGTCAAGTACAGCGAGGATGAAAATGATGGTGTCTTGTTTAGTGCTGCTTAGACAGTTGTTACTGTGAATGCAGTAAGAGTCTTGGAGATTTCAGCAAAGCCAAATAGGCCTAAAACTTCGAACAGTGATGGAGACAACCATGATGTTTAATAAGACACACAGAAGAGAGTCAATTAACTGATGTGGTGCCACTTTCCTTACAGATTCTCAGTAGGCTGTGCTAGTAATTCCTGCATGCGGAAGGGGCAGGGAACAGTTTTCTCTTACATAATAAAGATTGCAAAAGGGCAAAAACTCATGAAAGGCTGGATATTTGATATTTTTTTATGCTTGTATTTTTATTTCATGTTCACGCTGAATGGCAATCTGCTAATTAATAAGAAAATCCTGTTTTGAAAGATGGTATGTGAGCATGTTCTCAAAAGCAGTCAAGAGGAATGTATAAAGTAAGCTTTTTTTTGAATTCAGGTAGGTACATAATTTGAAATGGCGTTAGAACAGCTTCAATGTAGTTTAGATTTTTTTCTTTATTAATCTTTCTGATCCTTTTCAAAACAAACGGGAATCACTAGTTTCTTTTTTAACACCAAAACACACGCCCAGGGTGGCAGAAACCCCTCTTCCAGATTGGAGTTTGTGTTTTCTTCATTCCGAGTTAATGCAGTAACGGGTTACCCGGAGCCCCAGCGCCGCGGGGCCCCTGGAGGCCGCTGCCCGCGGGCACAGGCCTCGGCCGGGAGCAGCTCCGGGCGGCACGGCGGCTGCCGGGGAGCGG
>NW_009970724.1:9372821-9384414 GCF_000747805.2 Chaetura pelagica
TGTAGGCAGAATGTTTGTTGCTTAAACTGATGTTTTCCTTGATCTTTACATGTCCGCGACAGCAGCGTATCAGTACGTGTATCCACCGGTGTAGTTTTGTGTTACGGGTGTTTGCTTTTTGCCTTCAGCATTGTATCTGCACAGAGCCCGCGGCGGCAGCCATGGGCCTGTCCGCGTCCTCCCCGGCGGCCGCGCCGGCCCCGGGCGCATCCGGGCAACGCGACGCGGCGGCTGCACCTGCGGAATGTCCCGTGCATCAGGAAAAAAGAAGTGGTAATTATTTCCCAGACTTTAGTAAACCCACACGTGGAAAAAAGATTGAAGAATGTGCTGCTAGAGAACATGTAGCTGGAGAAAGGCAGCAGAAGGGCAGCTCCAGATGAATGTCTGGAGAAGGGAGACAGCAGCTCTTCTGTTGACACAATCAACACGTGTTGGATTAGCATTGCTGTGGAAATCTCGGCTACAAACAGCTCAGTAGAGGGGCCAGCATGGGATGGGGAATGAGCATTCAAGGACTACATAAGAATTCTAGAATTTACCATGGTGATGGGTCCTAAAATAGGCAGGAAAGAGAATAGTTAAAACTGTTGCCAAGCTCAGAAGAAAAAGCAAAGTACCAGTTTGTATTTAAATGAACTGTTCATTCAATGAACTGTTTTCCATTTCCTGCCATGTCTTAGAGTTAGTATTCTATAGCAAAATTTATACTGTTTTTCCTGTATTTCAGGTTGTCCAATGCACATGAAGACTCCTGAGCGCAGAACTGAGAACACAGACAATGTTCCTGCACATCAAGAAAGAGCATATGAATTTGTAGCCTGTCCAATGAATTCTGGTGCTTCTCAAGTGAAAGATGACATAGATCCTAACAACATGGTAACTTTTGCTTATTTCAGATGTTTTCTTCAGTCTTGTTTCTTTTGAAATACTATCCCCAAAATGTAAATAGTCATACTGTTCAAGGTGGAAACTCTAGCCATTAACGTTATTTTTAAATTTTTAACACTGCTTGTTCTTGTTTTGTATGCAAATATTTGTATAAAACCATGTTCGATCTTATTTAACATTCTCTTTTTCAAATTCACATCTTTTTGGTGAAAGATGGCCTTTCAGTTTATAAGTAACTTTTGCTGTCAATTTCTGTTTGTTAGTTACATGCACGGTTTTTTATGCCACATCAGTGGTTTCTGTGTAGTGGTATGGGTAAATTCTGATTCAGAGCTCTCCAAAATTTCCTTTTGATTTACAAAAAGCACTGCTGTTTTGAAAGTTGAATTTTCAACACAGGGGATTGTTAGTCTTCAGATGACAAAGTTATGCAGAGTTTTACTGTGAAAGCAAAAAGTAATTTTAGTGGGCTTGTATAGAGGCTGAACTTGGTGTTTGTAGCAGCTTATTATTTATGCTTTGATATTTTCAAGCACTGTAACATTAAAATAATTCCTGCTATAGTTGTTGATTGTTCTTGTTTTCTAGATGCCTCCTCCTAATCAGCAGCCATCCCCAGATCAACCATTTCCATTGTCAACTGTTAGAGAAGAATCTTCCATTCCTAGAGCACATTCTGACAAGAAATGGGTCTACCCTTCAGAGCAAATGTTCTGGAATGCTATGCTAAGAAAAGGGTAACTACATTGTGAATTATCAGATGGAGTCTGTGAGTCTGAAATTCAGGAAGTAATATCATTAGTTATTATTCATCAATATTATTTAAAAGTTTGTAGACTCTAAGCAGCAATAGTTAGCTCTTTTAAAAATTGCTATGCTTATAAACAGCTTTATTTTTAAGGGGAAGCTGATCTCAAAAGACCTGGTCTCTTCTAGAAATGGTAGGTAATATCAGGCAACTGCCACTAGCTCACAACATTTTCTTAAATATCAGTGCATAGGCATTGACAAATTTTGCATGATTGTCAGCTTTCAGACATAAATCAGCTTCATGCTAATCCTGTAAATCAATGGCAAAAGTTCTGTGATTATGAGAACATGTAACCTGAATTTGCAGAGTTCATAAGAACGTGACATTGGTTGCACAAGTAGGTCAGTCTTTGCAAAAATTCAGTGTAGGCAACATTTAACTAAATCATAAATGTAGCCCCTGATCTAAAAACGCTTCTGTGTTGCTGTCTCCTCATTGTTCTGTAATTATTAATATTTTTTGTCCTTCCTGAGACAGATCAACTGTAAAGGTGGTTACTATTAAAGCAACAGTATGTCAAATGTGTCAATGTATTTGATGTTACCCCTGTTGAAAAGGAAGCACATGCAGAGTCATAGTGCAGGGTCAGAGAGATGAAAGGCAAAATGCACTGAATACACAACTTCAGTGCCTTAGGAATGCAAGGGGGATTTCTGCTAAGCATGTTCGGAATACTGTGGATGTGCTGGTGTTTGCACACTCTGATAACTTTCTGATCCAGTTAAGCTATTTATTTAACTAACTAGGATTTGTTGTTCTTTATGACTGTAACTTCTATAAGATGAAGTGGTTCTTAAGATGCTTAAGCAGATGAACCAGTGATTTCTGTACTTGCTTTGTGTCTTTGCATGAAACCTTAAATCTCTTGATTTAAAAGCCCGTCAGGTAAACTGAGGAAGGTGGAGGTGTTATACTATAATGTATAGTAGTTCTAATGTATATGCTTGTAAGCTGTTCAAATTCTTAATTTTTTGTAGGTGGAGATGGAAAGATGATGACATAACAAGTGAAGACATGACCAACATCATTAAGATTCACAACCAAAATAATGAGCAAGCTTGGAAAGAAATTTTGAAATGGGAAGCTCTTCATGCTGTGTATGTACACATGAAATGAAAAGCAGAACCTTTGGTTTGGCTCTTGCTTTTGTAATGGGTTAAAAATAGAATGTCTCTAGTGTTTGCAGAAATATTCTGGTGCTGATATGCCCCAAAAGTTATCATCCTGTAGGAGCCTGCATTTTCATTAATAGGGAGGAAGATTATCCTGATCTTAACTAGAACTGAACAGTTACTATGTTGATAAAACTGATTAGTATTTTGATGGTATGAGTTTAGTGTGGATTTGGAGAAATTAATTTCTTATTCTGTCTAGTTGGGAATAATTTAATTGAAATCTTTATGTTATGAGAAGGTACAAGATGTAAGCTTACACTAAAGTGGCTGGTACAAAACAAGTTGTCACTTTTTAGGTAAGTATAATCCCTGTTCCTAGAAGAGACAGACTGTATGTAGAAATCCTCTGAAATTCTGTGATCTTTGTTACACAGTAGTTTGGATTACAGTTTTCTGTTCTTTATTAATCTGTGGATCGGATTTTCTGAGAACTGCTCTGTTGATAATCAGAGCAGTGGTGTGGAGCATATGGAAGGTACTTTATCATACCAGCAGTTAGTGCTGTCAGAAACTGGGGGACTTTTCAAGCCTTTTAAAAAAACAAAGCTGGTTTAGATCACTAGTAATTTATTTCTTCTGTTGCTCTTTCTCCTATCTAG
This sequence comes from Chaetura pelagica, assembly GCF_000747805.2. NCBI lineage: Eukaryota > Metazoa > Chordata > Aves > Apodiformes > Apodidae > Chaetura > Chaetura pelagica. Next base: position 9,376,298 of record NW_009970724.1, read on the forward strand.
GTTTTCTGTTACTAAAACAAGTTACCGTAGTTGTTTCAAAACTGAAAATAAGACTGTTTGTAAAGGTAATAACTACTTTCCTTTTTAATTGTGTGGACAGGGAGTGCCCATGTGGACCATCACTGATGCGGTTTGGAGGCAAAGCAAAGGAGTATTCACCAAGAGCCAGAATACGTTCATGGATGGGGTATGTGGGCAGGAAAGAACGTCTTCCAGTGAGGTGGGAGGGTAGGGATACATGTCTGAAAACATGGTATAGAATTAATTTAAGGTATTTCAGAACTGAAATTGCAAGTTATAATTACCAGAAGGTAGAAGTACTAGTGGGGATCTTATATCAGGATCTGGATAAAGAAACCTTAAATAGGATTTTTGCTTCCTCTCCCAGGTTTATAATACCCATTAAAATACCTGCATGGTCTATTGTCTGTCTTTCCAGGTATGAACTTCCCTTTGACAGGCATGATTGGATTGTTGACCGATGTGGTAAAGAAGTGCGGTACGTTATTGATTACTACGATGGCGGAGCAGTAGATAAGAACTACCAGTTCACTGTCCTGGATGTTCGCCCTGCCTTTGACTCTCTGTCAGCTGTGTGGGACAGAATGAAGGTAGCCTGGTGGCGGTGGACTTCGTAACTGCTCCTGTGGGGTGCAGTCAAAAAGTAAACCACTTTCCTGCTAGACTAAGGATAAGTGTATACTAGGACTTGGAAGTTCACTGCAACTGTCATTATTTTCATCATCACCACTGTTCTTTGGCATTGGGGAATGGGGAAATCTGTTGTTCAGTACACTGCTGCTTTATGTTTTTTTGAATTAAATAATAAAGTTATAGTAGCAAAAAACCGTATCGTAATTTTCTTAAGAGCTGGGAAATATTTTATTACTTTGCACAGATCCCTTGTAAGCTTGCTGCCTTTTCATTTCATGACTCCAGAGCTGCACCAAATACATGAGGTTTCTGATTCTGACTGGAGTTTTGAGTATTATTTAAATAGTGTAAACTGGAAATTAAAAAAAAATTCAGATAGTTACAGTGTTTGAATACGTAGATGATGAATAAAGCATAATAGATCTGGACTGTTTCAAAATGCATGTTTTATTAACTCTATAAAACCATGTATTTGTTTTCAGATGGACACTTTTATCTGTTCAAATACATGCTTCCTCAGAAAACTTCAGTCGAGTTTATTCAGTTAAAGTATAGTGTAATAGGAGTATTTTAAAAGGTATGTTAAGTTGAATATGCAGATACTATACTCATGCCTTAATCTGCAGTTTGTCTTGGAACAGAAGAACATCTGTTAGAAGCAGGATATTAGTGTCAGTTACTTTTAAAACAAAGTTTCTAAAAGGAGATGGAATTGATACTTAACAGCTATTTATTTGTGTATTTAAAAGGTTTGTTTTCAGATGTAAGGATACTATTTTCTTTTATTCTCATGGCTTTTACTTTGTCTTGTTTCATGCATTTGGGACAGATGTAAACCTTATTTAAAGAAACTCATGCAGTGCATCTTTATTTTGGATCTTAGCCTTATCAGCTGTATCATGGTGTGTTTTTTAATACAATAGGGAATCGCACAAGGGTGTATGACCACACAGTCATACACATTTCTGCATATTTGTGAGTGTGAGGCATATTGCACATGCGTGTATAATTTAGCTAAAAGGGTATCAAAAGTACCAAGTAACAAGGTTGATTGGAGTGTTTCCTGAGAGTGATGTATGTTAATGCTGTGTGGCTTAAAGATTTGATTAATGTTTGTGTCTAATAAGGGAAGCTAAGTTATTTTTTTAAGTCTTCCACTGTAATAGCTTTAAATTTGCATGGCTTGGTAAATTGCAGATGACACATAACCCTAAATTTAAATCACTCTTCCCTTTCAGCATATATTACTCTTGAGAATGAGTCCTCCATGCAGAACACTAGGGAACAGAAGAGAGTACTATGTTGTTGCAGCTTCTAAAATGGAGAAGCTTCCCTCAATGAAACTTCACAACCTTAACTGGGAGCAAGCTGTAAATTCATTTTCCAAAAGTGGTTGTTTTGAACTGACATTGGAAGCTTTTTTTTTCCTTTTCCTGAGGGAAAGTCCCTCAGTGTTTCAGTAAAGTAACTACCTATTTAGGAAAAAGTTATTCTGGGAATTTTTGTAATCTAAGTTACTAGTGAAGATGAATGGTTCCCACTACAGAGGCAGCTGTCCTGCATGGTAGGAATAAATATTACCCAGAAGTCAATAATCCTAAGAGAAAACCATCCTCTTACCCTTATGCACTTTCCTCATTAATTTTTCATCTTTTTAGTGATTCATATATATATAAATGAAAAATGGTTAAAAAATAATCTCCATTGAAGTATACAACGTATATATGGGATTGTGAGAGGTGTGTATGAAGCATCTCTGACAATGAAAGCTCTTCTCTTGTTGGAGCAGTAAAGACAGTCCTACTGCTTTTTTGGGGTGGTGTTTTTTGGTTTTAGTTTGGTTGGCTTATGAATACATTTGGTAATGATAGTCAGAAAATTCTGTATTTTGCACAAAAAAAAATGGAAAAGGTACAGCAATGTTGGGAGTGCTTCAGAAGCTTCAAAAGAATGAGTTTGCTTTGTTGATTTTGGAAGTGTAATGTTGAGCGCATTATGGAATTTGTAATTGCTGCTAAATCTGGTGACCAGTGTTACGTGCCACTTCAGGAGTTTACTGTCTTCTGTTGTGTTCCATCTCACACAGATTCAAAATTGTTCTTTTCTGTGATACAGTTAATTAAATGGTCTACTTTGTTCTAAAACAAAAGGGAGAATCAAATAAATATACTTTTGTTAACCTTGGTATTTGTTGATCGTATTTTTCGCTGTAAGAATTATTAAGATAAGCTCTTGCATATGTCGTATGAGATTACAGTCTGTTATAACTAATCACATCCTTGAATACATTTTGCTCATTTATTTAGGTGACCATAGAACCAAAAAAATGACTAAATTCAAGTGTATGCCAACCAAACCAGCAGCAAATGACAACAAATATATTTATCTGGAGTCTGGCTAATTTCTGAAGAGAGGAATGCAAGAATTTTTAAATAATCCTTGAAGTGTAAATTAAAGTAAATAATTTCTTCAAGTAAATGTGGCATGTTCTCTTCTAGGTTTGGATTACCTTATGCATGATGTTGGCAGTTGACTATTTCTCAGAAGATGGGTGTCAGAGTGATAAAAAAAATTCTCATGTAAACTTGAAAAACTTTTTTAAATTCATGTTTTTTACCCTTTGGGAGGATGCTTCGACTGCAAAACTACTGCTTAGGCTAGATTGAAGGTGAGTGTGTGTATATGCATAAATAAAGAAACTTAGGTCCTTTCTTTTTAAGTATAAAAAGATACAGAGAGTTCATGGAGCTCAAAAGTGTAGTATCCTGATCAGGCCCTTTCAGGGAATTCTGCAGCAGCATCAGGTTCCCAGTCAGGCTGAAAGAGAAGTTGGGAACCTGTTTCAAACCAAATTAATGTGGCACATGCAGAAGGAGAACATGGACACTCACTAATGCAGGGCCACTTTTTAAAAATCAGTTTAAATCAAGTCTGGAAAGTTCACCTATGTTCTGGTTTACCATGTCAAAGCTCTGCTTGATCTGTTGTGTTTGACTCTTGCAGTTACAACAAGTTAGAAGAGCTCTCTCCTGGTCTGCAGCTGAAGATGCTTTCTTCAAGGACATTGTGGTGGTCAGAAACTGCAATCCCAGTGTCTGATTGATGGAAAAGGACTCCAGCCTAACATTCCAACCATAACCAGGTCTTGGGTAGTATGTAAGTCAAGAGTGATACTGATCTTTATTACCTGGAGCGGGAGACTATTTGCATTCCAGTGTCTGGTTTTGCCTCCTGTCACTGCATGGCTTCAGGTGAGCAGTGACTACCCTGCAGTTAGGGTGCCTGGCACCAAGCTGCCAGCCCAGAGGGGCACCTGTTGCTGTGCGTACAACACCCTCCCTGCTCAGTAACTTTGGCCCAGCTCTCTGCTCCTCCGCAGTGTGTCATGTTAATATCTGGCCAAGTCCTCTGTATCTGGGGAGTAATTCACAGACTTGTCCTTCTGGGATGCCTGGAGTTCCTGGCTATGTTGAGTCATGACATTTTGCCTTTGTCTTGTACTAGCAGGCAGTTTGAAATGGGGAGCTGTAGCTCTTCTGTCATGCTTTTTAAATTCATTTCTTTCCCTCTCCCCTGGAAACAATTTTGCTCCTCCCTTTCCTATTATGCCAGTGGTCCTAGCTTCAATATCTATAAGAATTTTTCACCTAAGCCCTAGAATTTCTGCTTTACTTTGCTGTAAAAGAAAGACGGTGTTGCTGCTAAGAAGGTATTTGTGTCCATTGTTGATTATTGCTATTTTTTTACTGCCAAAGCAAAATGTTCTGGATTACCAGGTTTTAATTATGATGTGAAAGAGATATACTAGTTTTGTGTAAAACAGGAAAATGATGCTAATGTTTATATAATATATTTATTTCCAGGACTTTAACATACTCTCTAAATAATATCTGGTCTAAAATATGATGATGAATATTGATCTGCCTTTGAAAGGTGTGATAGTGGCAAAGGAACTCTTGGTGCTCGGTTAATAATCATAAATAGTCTGTCATCTTCTGCAGTCCCATTTTATTTGTTCAATTCTTTTGTCAAAGTATGGGGGAATAATAACTAATGTGCCAAAGCTCAAAAGATGTAGGCACAGATGCTAAGGTTTCCGTAGCTCAGCAGCTAAAAATGAAGGGAATTGGTAAACTAAGGAGCACTGCATAATTTATGGGCTCTTACTATGTTAAGTTTTTTTTTTTTACAGAAGGTAGAAATGCCCCTTTCAAAAGCACTGCTACTTTACTTGTTAAAGAGATTTGTCCCCAATGTTTACTACATTAAATTACACTTTAATCCTTTGTCTGTCTTTGCTTAAACCTGGAGGAAAATCCATATAGTAAGGTTTCACAAGCAGATGTACTTGATGTGGAAGCTGAATTTACTTTTAGGATAGAATATGCTGCTCTTAATGCTAGCTGTGCCTGTGTCATCAGTATCACCACCTTCCCTTCCCACAAGTATCTTTACGTATGTTCTTTTTAAAAACACACAGCATTGCTAGGGCTTTACAGATTTTTAGCACACAACTCCATGCATTTTTACTGACACTGAAAGAAGATGTGCTTTTACTTATTTATTATTTTATCTTACTTTGTACAAGGTAAATTGCAGGCAAAGATCTATATGCAGTGAATCAAGTATTGATTATCTCAACAACATTAGTAATAACAGGAACCTATGGTGATACTGGATACGTTGTTTTGTAAAAAGTAGTTTGCTTTGAGATGTTTAATCACTTTTATGTGCACCGTCTTCAAGAAAAAATGCCTTGCCAAATTCCTAGAGAAATAAATTGTTTTATGAGTATGACAGTTACATTTCTTTGGTCTTACTACTTGTACATCAGACTGTAGAAACTTGTGGGCAGAGTCTTCACTGCAAACTTGAATGTGTGGCTTTTAGCCTATGAGAAATGGTGTGTTATTTACAGTGATCCACTGATCCCAGTAGGAGCTACTCACAAGACATATGTCTGTATTTGCAGCATGGATACATATTTTTATGACTGGAGTCTCAATTAATCCAGTTTTTAAAGGATAATGTAAATTTATTGAAAGTCTTGTGATTGTTGTTAGACCTCATTACACAAATCTAAAAGGATAGTTTCCTTTGCTTAGGTTCAGTTTGGATCGTGCCCTCTCTTATAAAATAGAAACATTAAAGACTAAGTAATTATTTTTGTTTTCCAATGTTTTGCCAATTTAGTGGTAACTACAGAAAGTTTTAGCTATTTTTCTAACATGCTGCTGCTCTTGCCTCCAGCTTCTGAAGACTGTGACCCCAGCTATTAGAGCTAGCTAATGCTTTAATTGATCGTTAGTAGACTTTCAAAATGAGTTTCCATCTGCCAAAACATTAAGTGTCTTAGGGAATTGACTTAGAGCAATTTAATGCACAGAGGATAAATGCAAGTGTTTTTAAAAAGCACTGCTAGATCACAAAACCTTGAAGAACTTGCTTCTAAAATACATAAAAGCAAAAGTAATAGAAAACACTTTTTTTCCTGATTGTTTTTCCTCAAAATTACAGAAGGCTTTTTTATGTATGAATGAGAATTCATTACCTTATTTTAGAAAGTAAAGAGGAAAATCTCATTAAAATGTTGAATTTAACCTTAAAATAGACTGTGAAAATTTTGTCAGTTTTAATTTGAAATATAATTTTTTTGTTAAATTAATTTAGTCCAACTTTAAAAAACACAGTTTTGTGCAAAAAAAAAGTAATGAAAACTTTACCAGCTGTACTTCAGAATATTGAAGAAAAACATCTCCATGTTTTATCACAATTTTTCACTGTTACAATGGTTGCTTCTTTTGTTTTTGTTCACTTTTGCCATGTTGCTCATTTGGAGTGATTTTTACAGGTTTTCATGTTGCTTTCCATCAGCCATTTTTGTACTAGTCACTCTGGGTAAACTTCTACCATTGCGATAACACCTGCAGTTCTTACTGCAGAAATAATGGCTTCTTTCATGGCTTTCTTTCAGTGCTATTTAACTCAGTTAAGAACAGTCCTAGCTGGTACAAAAACCGTTCTGGCTGCAGTAGAGCCATCGACGTTGTTGTAGCAGCAAACAGAGGACGGGCAGCTGTCCTGCGGCAGTGCCCGCAGTGTGGGTGTGATTGGTGTTGCATAGGTTTGCCACCACGCTTTGCTGTGGCCAGAGGTTCCTCGTTCGTGTTTGTCTTGTGACCCCAAAATGGGCAACTGCAGCCATTTTTAGTCTTCTTAGGTGTACTTTAATGCCTTCTAAGAGTACATGGTTTTAGAACCACTTGCTGTTGCGGCAGCTGCGACAGCAGAGTGGCTGGTGTGGAAATGATGATAAAAACATGTAGGTGGGTGTTCCAAATTGGCATTTTTTCCCAAATGTCTTTCTCCTCTTCCACTCTTATTTGCCACTCAGGTTAGACAAAAACGTGTCTAAATGCAGTTTTATATATAGCCACTAGTGGCTGTCAACACAACACCTAATTGATTTGGGCCATAATTACAGTGACTGGAAAGCAAAGGCTACTACTTCTGCAAGTAACACTGGAAAGATTAGTTCTACCTGCGTATGAAAGGTTGTGTTCTGTTTGCCTTGTTAGGCAAAGTGGAAAATAGTGGTATCACCAGTGTCATATATTGATTTATGACAGGATGCTGGAGTGGGTTTAATACAGGCTGGCTCTAAAAAGCAAGATTTTTTTTTCAACTTTATTTGCCACGTTGATGGGAAGGCATCCATTTAGAGTGGCTGATGTTATTCTATCAAACACTACTGTGATTGAAGAAATTATTAAAAAAAAGAGGGAAAGTAAGATCTTGACTTCCAGCTTAATAATAACGGAATATGAAGGCCAGATTGTAACTGTAGAAGTTCATTTCAAATTTAAATATTTAGCATTTTCACTAGTCTGTGAATACAAGAAAATTTATTACATTAAGATGGAATTTAGATCTTTGACATGACGTTGGTATTTTCATAGTGTGAAAAATATCAAGCTGACATTATACTGTCTCATTTGATAACTTCCAAATGCCAGAGTGCAGCAACTTATTCATAGGGACCTCAGTGTCTTGTGATACTGTCAATTTAAAAGACACTTACATCGACTTTTTTATTTAAACATGTAAAATGGAATATGCAAAGTGGATGAGGAGAAGGGGGAAAGACCAGGGGCAAAAAATTCTCTATAAAAGAATGAGGCACTTTTAAGGCTAATTCCCACTGAAGGCTGTGACAGCCGCTCGGGCTGCCGCCTGGCAGCCCTTCTGACAGCTCCCGTCTCCTCTCTCTTCATGTTCTTTCCCTCATTCTCAGCTCAGCACTCTCATTTTTCTAGTTATTTCAACAGAAGTGAATTAAAAATAGCACGATACCGGCTCCTGCGGGCGCCGGACGGACACGCACGGGGCGGCCATTTTGCCCGGCGCCGCGGGAGGGCGGCCCCGCAGCCCCGGCCCCGGCCTCCCGCAGCCCCTGCCTCCCG
>NW_009970724.1:9384803-9412820 GCF_000747805.2 Chaetura pelagica
TCGGCGCCCCGAGGCCGCTGCCCCGCAGCCCCGGCTCGGCCCAGCTCCGGCCGCCCTTCCCGGCACGGCCCCGAGAGTAGCCTTCTGTGCCGGCCTCTCGCGGGGGACAAAGCTTAGCGCTCCTACTCGTTTATAGTGAGCGAGTTACTTGAAACTCGCAGTGGGTGAAGGGCAGTCGTGGGGACGGGCTGGCTGCTGCTTAGATACTGAAGCAGTTGCGTCTCACAGATGTAACAAGACCAGGTATTTATTCTGTGGTAGTTGATGCAGGTGCAGCTGCTGCTGTGCACAAGAATCCTTGGGTTATCTCCGTCTTTTTCTGGGGTAGGTCAGTAATCTGGGCCTTACAGTGTGCCATGTGTTCTCTGGCTTCAGCAGCACACCTGGCTGTAGGTTTTATAGGCAATTCTTTCATGTGCTGTAGGTAGAAAGGTGAGAAGAAGGTTTGTGGTGCTTCTTCCCATCAGCTGCTGGGGGCTGGGAGCGCAGGAAGTGTAAGCACCTGCACATCTTCTGCACCAGCTATGGTGGCTGCTGGTCAGAGCATAATTTTAAGAGATTAGTTTTATCACTCTGTGCCATTACAGTGCTGTGAAGATGCCCCTTCAGCAAGGGAGAATAAATCTCCGTAGTTCCAGTGTACAAGAGCAGTTACTGTCAGGTTTAAAGATAGTGTAAGGTTGGATATGCAAGTGCTGCATTGCAGTTCAGATTCAGAGCATAAATAAGTTTTGCTTATTGCCTATCACTGATGTGACAACTCTTCTATAGGTTTGTTGTAGATATGTATATATGTGCACATACAGAATAAACACATACTCTGTATCGTTTGCTGTCCTCTGGTGTGCTGGGAGCTATTGCAGTGTGCTGCCCAGCTCCCCAGCAGAACAAGGGACAGCAGGCAGTTTCCTATTGGGTGGACTGCAGTAAAGTTCTGGGGAGGGCTGTTAAAAATAGATCCAGTGGCCTGCTCTCAGATTTTCTGTGTATGTATTCAGCCCAAAAGAACTGGAATGGATAAGGAAACACATTTGAACTGGAAGAGTCACTGAGCACTGGAACAGATTACCCAGAGGGGTTGTGGAGTCTCCATCCTTGGAGATGCTCAAAAGCCATCTGAACGTTGTTGCCCTGGGCAGCCAGTTTTAGGTTGCTCTGCTTGAGCAGGAAGGTTGGACAAATTGACCGCCAGAGGTCCCTGGCAACCTGACCCATTCTGTGACTGCGGAAATAACTTCTCACTGCTTTGTTGTGAAATTACATGTGGCTGCTCTTGAGTGACTCACCGTAACCGAAAAGTTACTAAGAAATTAACTGAATAGACCTCAAACTTTTTTTTTTTTTTTTAAATAGTTGTTGAAAGAGAAGTAGATTCACACAGAACAGCAAGTGGTTATTTGGAAAGAGGACTCTGTGTGTAGGGAGCCTCAGAGGAATGAAGACATTAGTGTCTGCATGGAGCACATGCACTGGGGTAGTCTAAATGCAGAATTGTTTTCTGTTTAGACCTGCATGACACACCTCTTGCTCCAGTGTAAGCAAATAATTCTGCCATTTTATTTTTTAAGTGGTATTTAGAATTTTATTTTTAAAACACAGTTGATGAAATGTTTTGACTGAAATTTATTTTCTTAAAGTAAAAAAGTTCAGGAATGTTATTTCAGGCGTGGTTTGACATATAGTATCCAGGCTTAACAGATGTTTATTTTTTTAAAAAGTGAACGTATCTGAACATTGCATATGCACGTCTGTTCCTCCAAATCTGTTAGATAAATAAATATACACACATCCTTCTCTCTGCTTCATATACAGAGAAATTATTTTGTGTTTATAAGTTACGAGGGTGTAAAAGGCTTAGAAACCTTTCTAGAACATGAAGTGCCACAAGTGCATGACGGGAGCAGGCTATTATATTTATATTGATGTTATGTGATCTTACCAGGTTGCATTTGTGATGTGTTAAGATTACACTTATTGGGTTTATTTCCATAATTGTCTGCTGGGATGTAAGAGATTATTTGCAACAATTATTATTGATAGTTTTCATACTTTAGGAATTAACTTCTCTTTTATGTTGGATACAAAATCCTTTCGTTTGTACACAATTAGCTTACATTTGCTTTATCTCTTCAAACCATATAAATTCTCATTGACAAACTGCATGGAAGTAACTTCCAGGAAGACTGTTATGTTACGCTATCTCTAATACATTAAGAGTAATTTGTGTGTAGATCCACAGGATCAAAATGGAGGCCATTGGGGATTTATGGTTTTGAGGAATGTAAGAAAATGCGCTTGTAGGTCTCTTGGTATGCTAAAACCTTTGGCTTTCTGCAATTTAACCATGAAGTATTGAGAATGTAAAATATGTTTTCATCAAAACCAATGTGTTGATGAATTTAAATAAACTAATTACAGCATATCTTTTTTACCTTACATATTTATTGACAAAGATTAGTGTTACAGATAGAAATCCATAATTTACTTGTTAATCTGTTCCCTTCTGGTTTGCTCACCAAGCTTGCTGTAAAAATGTATTTATATATTCTAAGCTTGTACGTTAGTAGGTGCCATTTTCTGAATTTAAAAATAGACTGCATGTGTTGCATAAAATGCCTTTGGGCAGGAGAGAAGGAAAGATATCTCTCCGGTTGACATGGAACATAAAAAATCTCAAATATGCTAGAGCTAAATATACCGATAAGCTACAGGGGAAAATGAGTTAAAGTGTATTGAGCTTGGTCTTATTAGCACTTTAAATGCCAGCATGGCCAACCTTTTATTTCAGAAATAATCACTATTTGGTATTAAGACAACTCAGACCTTGTAGCTTGTGCAAACAAAGGAAATATTTCTTTAGAGCCTCATTACAGGGAGTGACGGTAGTTTGCTCTTTGTTCTGCCAGCTGTCTGCAGCGCTGGTGTGGGAAATGGACGCTGGAATGTTTAAATAAACTTTAGATGCTGAAGCCCCAGAAGCATTTTGAAGTACTTCTTTTTAAAAGTAAGTCTGAAGCAGATGTAAATGAGCACAGCTGGTTTTTTTGTGATGGCTCAGGGTGATACACCTGGGGATGTGAGGCTGTGCTGCTTCCTTTGGATTAGTTCATCATCACAGGGAAAGGTGTGAGATTGTTGCAGGCTTAAGAATATGATCACTGCAGCAGGAGGCCCTTGCTGAAGGGACAAGGTTGGCCTGCCTGCTTATCCCTCAGTTGCATCTGAGTTGGTGAGATCTGTTATGACAAGCTAGGGAAGAAATCCTAGGAGGGTTATCAGAAAGGTAACGTGTTTTTCTGTCACTGTAATTACGCTGGCAACAAAGTAGTATTCTTAAATGCATTTATAAGCTGTGCATTTTAATATTTATTTGCAAGCAAGTTTAAAATAAAAACATTAATGGACAGGAATATAATACTGTTAATACTGCTCAGCCAAATACAGCTTGCTTTCAGCTGGTCATGTACCTGGAGTGGCTGACCTGTGTAGGGAGACACTGGAAGGAGGCAGGTCAGCAGGCACTGACTGTGTGGCACGATGCTTGGGTGTGTGTGGAGACACTGCGTGGTGGCCAAGAGGGTGCGGGGCAGGCTTTTCTTCTTGTGTGTGTGATTATGCATGGTCAGCATGGCATAATGGCAGAGGAGCTGTCATGGCTGGTGCTCAGTAAGAAACATTTAACAAACGGGCAACAGAAGACAGAGATTGGAATGGGCAGGCTTGATGTCCTCCAGCATAGCTACTGCCCATGAATGAGGGTTGCACTGCCAGATGGATGCTGTGGAGACTGGAGTCTCTATTAAGTCTTGCGCATTTTTGAGGTGTAAACTTGTCTTATAAATAGTCTAGACCCTTTCGTAAGGTCTTAGAAGACTGGAGACCAACTCTTTTTGACAGGGAACTGCAGGTAGGTAGTGCCTGTGGGTATGGGCATGGTTGGTGTAATCTGTAATTTAATTCACTGGAGTTGTATCCACTAGTTTTAGCACTGGATTTACTCTGTGTAGATAACAATGGTTTATAGATGTTCAAAGACCTATTTATACTAATACTGAAATTTGATTGTTGGGTTCGGAGGGTTTGCTAATTTTTTTGTGTGCCTCCTCTGACCTGGAATGTTCTTTGTATGGCCCAGAAAGGAGATTTGGAAGCAAGTTTTTGGTAACGCTCTCTAAAGTACTTCTGTCGGTCTGCTTTTAGGTTCTTTCACAGTAGGGTTCAAATATAAAGTCTTAGAGAATGGTAAGATAGGTTAGAATCATCAATCCCAATCAAATATAATTCAACTGACTGTCATGTAAAGGAAGGTAAGATAAGGTAGGGTGAGAAGAAGGCAAGTCACTTCAAAAGAGCTTCTCTGAAACTCAGCTCTTCTCTTATCTGCCTTTCAAATCTGGCTTCTCCTGCTCTAATAGAATGAATTGACCTGACATTTTAGCAGCTTTTTAAAGAAATTAGGTGAAGTGTTTAGAATGTATCAAAGGGATGAAGCAGGGAACATATGAAGAAGATCATCTTTTATCTGATGCTCTCTTGTCTTCATTGCAGAGGAGTAGTTGGTTGGGTCTTTCTTCCTGCTTTTCACTTTATGAAGTTCTGTCTTGTTTTTTTCTGTGTAACATTTTTTAGTGAAGAAGGTTTTATTGCAGGAATTGCTGTACATAGCTTTCATATTAGTTGTCTTTAATTATGTGATTTTTCAGGGGATGTGCTGTTTTGCCCTTCCTGCTGCATACTGTATGTATCCTTTTCACTCTGAAAGTAATTCTATTCTAAAGCAGACCAATAACAGGTTTTTGAGTAGGTAGGCAGAAATATACACACTTTTCTATAAGTATATGTATGTATATATGTATGTATGTAGTATCTAGGGTCAGATGTACAACAGAGATGTTTTCAGTATGTTAGTCTTTGTAGGGAAGTTGACAGAAAATAATTAAACATAGTTTCTCTGAAAGTTTTAGGGAACAAAAATCTGACTTTTTTCTTTCCAAGTCCCTCTCCAGTGTGGAACTGCTTTTGCATGATTGTTTTTAAAAAAACCTCAGCACAGGTCTATTTGCTTTGCACTGGTGTTGATACTAGAAGTCCTACAGTTTTCTGTAGGAGCAGAGTTAGGGCAGTGCTGAATCCATCCAGAAAAGTCTCTGTTTTCAGTTGTCCTTGCTGGAGCTGTAGAAGCTGACTTACGTGTTTCTAAGAGAGAGACTTCTTTATCACTGGTTTGTCTAGACTTTGAAAAAACCGAAAGTTGTGAATGCTTTTTAGAATGTGTTAATAACTTTCCTTCTAGCGTGATATGGAAGGTGTTTCATTTCAGGATTCTCTGCAAGTATAGCTTGAGCCATTGGTTGCAATCCCCTACCCTACAAAAAAACCCACATGCCTTATTTTGTATAGAATGTCAGTCATTTGAATTGGAATTTTAAAGAAAATAACATGACTTAATAATATATATGTATTTCAACTTCAAGCATACTCTTACTGTTTATTTTTTTATGCTTTGCAGAGACGCATGGAGTCACATTTAGAATTCAAATCAGTGTGAAAGAACTGCTGGATACAGATGTACTCTTAAAGCTGTTATTTCATTTACCAGTCAATTATCCATCAACTCCTCCAGATATTTCTGTTAACTCAGACCAGCTTACAAGGGCTCAATGTATGGATGTGAAAGATAAATTACTTGAACAAGCAAAGAAGCATCTTTCTGAACCCATGGTACATGATCTGATTCTTTGGATAAAGCAGCATCTTAAGCATGTCATTAAGCAATCAGCAACACTTTGCAATGAAGAAAGTACTTTGTCAAAAGGAAAGAGTACAGAGGATGGGATCTGGATGCTTCTTTTGCATTTAGATCACATGAGAGCAAAGGCAAAATACGTCAAAACTGTGGAAAAATGGGCTTCAGATCTAAGGCTGGCTGGAAGACTGATGTTCATGGGCAAGATAATATTGATTCTTCTTCAGGGTGACAGGAGCAACATTAAGGTGCAGGAACAATGAATGTTGACTTGTTCTATCGATTTATGACTGAAACCTATGTGTCTGAATATTTTGTGTGTTTTTCTAAGCTTAACAATTTTGGAAGCAGATTGATCATTAGCAGAGTAGGAATGCTCAACAGCTTTATTCTGTATTTAAGAGAAATAATTTATTCTATAAGAAAGAAACCAGTGGTACCTGTAGACCTATGGCCTGCATTGCTTTGCTCTCCACTGTACTTCTTTGTGTTTCCTGACTATGATATGCCTAGGTTCAGTCTCCTGTGTTTCCAAAATGCCCCAGAAAACAGAAAATTGGTGATGAGAAATTAATAACAGACCTACTTCTAGCTCACTACTGTTTCTTTACTTGGCTTAGATTGCATGGTGCTGCTAGCATATGCCTGGGCTTTGAGTTTCTTGTCTGTGAACTCCCCCTGCATTAGGCAGGTTTTTGTGTTGATACTGGCGGAGAATGTTTTGGCTTTTGAAACTCATGTTCTCTAGATCACTTAAGACTGTGCTTGACTTCAAGCTGATGAATAGAAACAGTCATGCACTTTTTGGGATGGGAACTTTCAAAGTTTGATTGCTATGTTCTGAAAAAAACTGTTTCATACAGGTTTTGTATTTTACTAAACTTCAAAGATACTAGGTGCCATTTAGTATTGTGTTCTTTTTTGTCATTTAGGAGTACTTGATTCTTCAGAAAACTTCTAAGGTAGATGTGGATTCAAGCGGAAAGAAATGCAAAGAGAGAATGATTAGCGTGCTGTGTGAGACAAAAGTACAGGCACAGCATAAAAGGTATAATTTAGTACTGTTGGGTATAGAGAGGTAACAGAATCGGTAATTACATTCTGACAAATCTAGGCATATTCATGAGTTTCCCTTTTACTATGTAGGTTTCAGACGTTTGAAGTCAAAGAATATTCAGCGCTGGATGAGCTACAAAAGGAATTTGAAACTGCAGGACTTACAACTCTTTTCTCTGAGTTTGTGCCTCCCCTCATAAAGTAAAATTGAAAGTGAATGCTTTGACCAAAGCAGTAGTCGACTGCCAACGCTGATGGAAGATAAAAGCAAACAATATTAAAGCTTTTCTGCAAAAAAATCCAGAAGTAGCCATCCTCTTGAAAGAAGGAGAAGGCAGTTCATGCATTAAGAATGGATAACTTTTTTACATTTATATATTGAAAACTTTTTTCAAGGAAGGTGGGGTTAATTGTTATAATTGCATGGCATGCATGAGAGATTGGGAAGAAATCATGTTAAGATTATAGTCTTCTATCTACTCTCTGTTTTGCAATCCCTATTTTTCAGTGTTTTGGTTTTTATCTCATGGTAGTGGTTTTTCATAATGGCCTGTCAGAAAGCATGATGAATTTTGCTTTGAAAGCTTATATATATGAAGATATTTCTATAAAAAGTATAAGAAAAACAGACTTGAACATGCCTGGACAGCATATACTTAAAATACTTTAGGTGTTCATCTGCTAGGTTTTCCTTCTGCATTTATTTGACTGTAAATGCTAAACTGTTGATTTAATGAAAAATTAATGTCATTTGGGGCCTGGAAAATCTTAAAGTGTCATTCTGAATGTTAGTTTTTATTCTAAAATGTATAAAAACACCCAAGTGGAGAATTTAAATTGATTAAAAAGCTAATGTAAAGCAAAGTGTAATATTTTCTTTGATAGTTTACAGATTCCTTTTTGCACTTTATCAGCACTTTATCAGGTTTTACTGTCAATGCATCTTTAGATATCTTGATTCAATTAAACTCTGAGAGCAGCATATATACAGACTTCAGTCGTCTGTCTCTCAAGACTTCTGTCAAGTCTTCAGTCATTTTAGAAGCTGGTAAGTTATAACTCCCTTTTAAAATTTCTCTACCTTTAGCGTTATTTTTTCTGATTGGTCAGTGGCCGTAGCCAACTTACATTTTTTTTATTACTAGTCTGTATTTTACTTCAGTATGGTGTTACAAATTATTTGCATAATTTTTACAAATTAAATTGTCCAAGTTCTGTTTGTCTAGGGAGAACTGGAAACTTTAATTCTTATAATTATTAATGTCCTTTAGTTTCTATTTTACCTGATACCATTCTCTACCAAAACTAGAAGAGTTGTCCAGTAGTACAAATTTTGAAGTGGAGTTTCTCAGTAACTAGCCATGCCATTTAGATGGTGTTTAGCATGTAGCTAAACATGTGCTTTGCTGTTCTCTAAAACTCACTCCCAGCAACCAAATATCTCATGTATTCTTTGTTAGCTGAGTACATTTGATCAATTCAGTGTAAATTAAATTATTTCCATTGTACTGGGGGAAGACTGGTACGATTTGGTCAGTTCCCATAGTGTGGTTTTGGTGAATCATTATGTAAGATACTTTGATTTCTAGTTTCATACTCAGACCATGAGGTCATTCCTCTTGCTTTTCGTATACTAGAAAAGCAACTAAAGCAAACTATTAAGATTTTTAGGTTTTACTATTTGAGATATCAAATGCATAAAAGATTGTGGACTATTTGAGAGTTTCTTAAGTTTTTAAGGATTTGGGTAATTTTCCTAATACAATGTCTCAAATACATATGTTTCACCTTATTTTATGCACCAAGGCTTATTTAATGAGCCAGTAGCAAAAGCTCTTCTTAATGAATCTTTTGTGTGTTGCACATAGTAGTACTTCAGGCACAGTAGAAAACAGGCCAGGTTAAGCAGGTTTTACAAATCTGTTCTGTATTATTTTGAAATGGCTTTTGCAAGAAAGGGAATTTAATTCCTATAATTGTAAATGTGTGTGGAGATTAATTTTTTCTATTATAAAGAAGAATAAAACAGAAGTATCTTTAAAATATTAAAATAACATGTATTTTAAATTGTAGTTTTCAGAAGTGAGCTATTCTCAGTTAAAATATCTACAGTGAAAATATGGCTATCAGTGGAGTATAGTCTTGAAAAGATGCCCTATGCTGTGTGATAGATCTGACAAGTATCAAGCCCAACAAAAGGCCTATGCGTGCATACCATAAGAAAACGTAATCGGTATCTGCAAGTCTAAATGTTGTAAGGTTTTGCCAGATGGATTTTATGTCCTCAGCCAGATCTTTTAAGTACTCCACTTTTTCTGGAAAGAGAATAGTACAACTTACATCACAACTGTGGCCATTAAAGTATAGCCAGAGCCTTTTCCAGCATGCATGTAAAAGAGTTATGTACTTTCTGTTGATTTTGGGAATCGGGTTGAAGAGTGAC
This sequence comes from Chaetura pelagica, assembly GCF_000747805.2. Taxonomy (NCBI): domain Eukaryota; kingdom Metazoa; phylum Chordata; class Aves; order Apodiformes; family Apodidae; genus Chaetura; species Chaetura pelagica. Next base: position 9,394,049 of record NW_009970724.1, read on the forward strand.
CTCAAAATGTATGTGACTGCAAAAATAACTGAGGCACACAGTTGTTCTGGTCATCTTTCTTGCAAGGTTAGATGCAGTCTCCAACTTTTTCCTCCCGTCTATAAAAGCAATTAATTAGCTGCATAAGACGAGATTTTTAGGGTCAAGGGTTGCCAGTTGCACTTGGATATAAACTCATGTATTTTCTGGAATATTATTTCCTGATGCCTTCTTGGTTAACTGCTTGGTCAGAACTAGCACTATGCAACAGCCAATCAAAAAAAGTAAAAAAAGGTAAAGAACAAACGACAATTGGTGAAGTTGCAGCTCTTTTCTGATCTGAGCTCATCTTCTTGCCAAATGAAGTTGTAAGAAGCTAGATGATTCCTGTATTTTAGGAGTTATAAAAAGCAGTTTAGGCAGTAAATTTTTCTTGTAGTTAAATCTGTTACTGACTTACTTTGGACAAATCAGCAAGTCTAGTGTAGGAAAGGACTGTGTTTTCTTTTTGCTTGGTTTGATGTGCTTCAGAAGAATTGCGTGTCTGATCAACTTGATACTGTTCAGACAGCAAAGAACATGAAAACTGATGTCAGTCTGATTCTGGCAAAGCAAATGCTTTTGCCTACCCATCAATCAGTCACTTATTTTGAATGGTAGGATATCTTGTGTTCAGACAAGTAAACAATATTTTTAAAGGTTGCTCTTTTGGAAGGATGTTACAGCTGTCTGTTAACTGATGGTTTGCTTGCATTTATTTTAAGAGGTGGGCAAGCCTGTTAGCCCCTGGGGCACAGAAATCATCAGAATGCAAACTGTGGTGCATATTCTGCCCTCCAAGGGAACTGAAGCAGACACAGAAGAACAAAGTGCAGGGAACTGAAGCCAAAACTCCTGAGAATTGTTAGAGGATGCATATCAGTGTCTAAAAAGTTAGTGAAGTGTATATAACTATCAGAATCAGACATTTCAGTAGCAAGGAAGAAGAAATCCACAAGATAAAAACGGTTTAACAAATAAGCAGGTAGCTTTCTTGTCAATGTTGTATTATAAATAGTTCTTTGAAATGCATAGTTGGTAAAGCCACATTTCCTCATTTTCCATGGACTTCTGTGTATGTGAACCATTGTGCACATGAAGCCTTTTCTTGCAGAAGAGACATTGATGATGGTGCTCTCCCAGGTGGTTTCCCCAGTGCCGGATAATGATCGTGCTCTCTGCATAAATCATTAAAGTATCAATAGCATTTTTCTCAGTTTGCTACCTGTTTTTGTCAAAGTTGTAGGAACTTGGTTTCTTTTAGACTGTTAACTTCTCATTTTAATTGAAATTAATTTAATTCAAAACTTCAAAAATAATTAGATGGTATAGAATATGTGCTTCTGTACTAACAGCACAGCCGTATGACCACAGTTTCCTTTGAAAATTAGGCTATATTGAAAGCTGTTGCAGTAGGACTGACTGCTTGAAGAATCAAGTTTTTAGGACAAAGCTGAGGCTTGATGGGGCTTTTTTTACTTCCTTGGCTTATTAAGTGTGAAGAAAACAAAAAGTGGATAAAGAAAGATACATAGAGACACAAAATACCAAATCCAACACCTGCCCTATTTGCACAGTTGTTTTTACAGGAATACATTGCATCCAAAGCATCCATTCTAATCCTGGGGAGACATGCTTGATCTGCAGCAGAGTGTGCGAAATGGCTGTTGAGTGAATGCCTGGGGTGGGCATCTGCCAGGCTCCAGAAGAGATGGCACTGGCTGCGTCAGTTGCCAAATGGCACTTGTTCATTTCTTCTCTGCTTTCCTGTGACTCATGAATGTCATCTGTCTGCCTTTTCTGTGGTACAGGAAGGAGGACAGGCTGGACATCTGAGGAGCTCTTCTCTCTCCTTACCCTTTGTGCAAGTGTGAACTAAGTCACTGGAAGAGCAATGTGAGATCCAGATAAATTTACTGTTATGTGTAACATCGGGTCTTGCTACCTATGTATGTTAGTGCTTTGACAGAGTGGTGGTGTCTGTGGAAGCAAGAACATTAGAGTGCTAACAGATTCAATTACTCAATTCTACAAAAAAATCAACCTTTCTACAGTTTTGTTTTTTAGAATCATTACTGACCGCCATTGTGACCAAGGTCTGTAAATAAAACTGTCTCTCTCGGCAGAGGGAGGACCAGAAATAAAACTCACTTCTGTATTAATCTTTCAAGGTGTTATTTATAGCATTAATATGTACTATTTAAATTTAAGGATTTTTATTGTCATGTCTTGGAAAGAAACCCTTATGAGCAGCACATGCTGTGAAGTAGCCTGCCATTCAGAACAGCGTGGCTTCCGTGGAAGTTATGCTGAAGTCCAGAGAAGGGAGGTGCTTTTAATGGGGGACTTCATCAGTATTAAGGATTCATCAGCTTTTTTAAATTAATCTCATTAAAATCATAATTCTCCCCGTTTGTTACACGGAGGCTGAGATGCAGTTAGAAGTCCTAGATGAAAATCCTTTACATAGTTGATTTAAGAAAAAAAAAAAGTTGTTATTTTGTGAATAATGCTGATTTTTGTGGTTTTGTAGTTCTAGCTCATTTTCCTATAATAAGACTATTTTTTTTTCTGTGTGAATCACCCATAAAACCCACCAAGATTAGTGGAAATTATACAGAGAAGTGCTATAATGGGTACCAAATGAAGAAACTTCATAGTGGTAAAATGTTTTGTTTCCATTGTTTCTTTTAAAAACAGTCTAATAAATGCTGCACATGGATGATTTCAAACCTAGTGTCCCTTGATTTGTTCAGCTTTATCTGTGAAAATACAAACATAATCGTGTTATAGTTCATTTGAAATAAGGTGGTGAAATGTTGCACACACTATTTCTGCCAGAGTTTGAGACTGTAATAGCTTATACTCTGAAATAGTGCAATTGATGGAATCAACTTGTATCTATCTTGTAGCAGTATTAATCCTTATCCTGTCTCTTTGTGCATAACACATGCAAAACTGACAGCACTCTGTTATCATTTTATGTTTTATATATGTGCTTAATTTTATGTTATTTTATGCAAGAGCTATGATTGCTTATAGGTTTAATTATAGACATAAATGGAACTGGAAATGTAAATATTCTAGTAGCATTTTGCAGTTATTGTTCTGTGCTGTTTTTACACATTGTCTTTTATATCAATATTAGTTCATGTTTCCTAACATCACAGTATTAACCCGCAGTGAAGAGAACTCTGATTCCGAGTGACAGAAGAATTTGCTTAAAATACATTAATTTAAGAAATTATTTGGACTTTAAAAATGAATCCCATAGTAGATTCAGTTAATTATCTATTCAGGTTCTTTAATTTCATGCTGATAAGGTAATAACCATTACACTTTTGCTTTTCTTAGTGTAATACAAGTAATCAGTTTGTACCTAGCATTGGAACACAGCTGATCCTGGAATTGGGGCAAATATGTTACCAGTATTTCCTGTTGTAAGTATCTTATGATTCCTTGTATGTATGTAGCGTTACCTGTTATAACTTGAATGCAAAGAGTCATTTTAGGATGAAACGATACAAAAGATCTCTGCATGACAGCAGTAACTCTACTTCGTGCTTCTTTTCCTATTGTCACCTTTTACATTCCTGCAAATAAGAAGTGAAGGCTGATTTAATGGGAAGTAGTCAAGAGGTCACAATTTTCTTGAACTAAACTTAACAGGCAAACTTCCTGTGTTACACTAGATCTTGATACCTGCAGGCTGGAGGCAGGGGATTCACTAGGCCTTATGGAGCCACTTTTGGCAACATCTAGCTGCTCGACTGAAACAATTAGCTGGATATGTCTTGAAATTTATGGAGACAATTGAAGGAGCTAATTTCACCTACACAGAAAATGAATGCTTGACTGCTGCATGGTCTGAGCTCTACATCAGGAGAGCAGCCTGGTACTCTGTTTATGTTAGTGCCACAGGGGCTAATAACCTAAAGTTTACACTGTGCTAGTCACAGAGATCACTGCAGAGCAAAATCCGAGCTGTGATTTTAAGACTGAAGGTGCTAAAATCAATGTACCCTTACTGTTCTTGGGATGTGCTTAGAAAAAAATCAACACAAAATGATTTTGTTGGTCTCTGATCGATCACTAAGCTGTAGTAGTATACAGAGGCAGGGTATATTTTTATGGGAGTTGATGCTATGAGTACTTTTCAGCCAATATAAAAGCAGTTCTTTTTTAAAGTAAAATGACTGAGCTACTTGTGAGAACACCATCCACATGAGATGCTGAACAGCAGCTGAGCTGTGTGGATAGAGCTATGCCAGAGGCTGATTTTTATTTTGTAGATTTGGAGGTGTTAGAAAGGAACAGACGGCCATAAAAACTGGTGACGTGGCTCTCAGGAAAGCCAAAAGAAAGGGTTTTTTGATTGATTACCCTCTGGAAAGAGGTTTGGGAATATGACCTGAGAAATTGCTACTGTATCCAAGCTTCAAGTAGAAATGCCTGAAATAAACACGCAGCTTCATTGTAGTTTTCTCTTTCTAGCAGCAAAGGCATGTAGAACTTAGAACAAGTAGTGGAAGTTTCACAGGTATCGAGATGACTAACCTCACTTGAGGTGTAGGCTGTCCACAAAGGAATTAGAACAATTCTTAGAAATTTTCCTCAAATGACCCAGGGATGGCAGAGACTTTGTTGAGGCAACAGCCTCCAGAAGTCTCATAAGACTGCAAAAACAGGTTGTCATATCTCTAAGTAGTTGGGAAGATTGATGGAAAAGGTGACCAGCAGCTTTCAGAAGCAGATTATCTGCAAAATATGGGTGTTCTGGAAAGGAAGGACTAAAGGTTGACAAACCACTTTTGGAAAAAAAAAGTCTGCTTATGTGTGAAATCACAGAACACAGGTAAGTTTAACATTTTTATGAAACTTCTGCATTGGTATTTTAGAAATGTGGCATGGAGGTGTTAGATAGTCCTTGCTGAAATAATGCATAATGTCTTGGGAGGCTTATGTACTTCAGTTCCACATCAATTATGAAGATTGTTTTGGGTTGTAATGGTGGTCGGTGGCATTACAAGAGCTAAGATTTAAGTACTACAAACCTATTCTGGGTCAAGTGTTTGCGATGGGACTAAGAGCCATCCCTATAAGTACGGGTTAGACATATAAGAGCCTGTCTAATAACAGCAAAAAAGGGAGGGAAAGAAAATACTCGAATGGCTACAGGAGTTCCAGAAAACTGTTTCTGATGTACTAGTATGGCAATGAAGGACCTCAGGTTTACCCTTGCATTGACAAAGAGCCAAATGCTAGAGGCTCAGCTGGGTGTGAGAGTGTCAGTCAGATCTTCTGGGGTGTATGGTACCTGGAGAGTGCCTGGAGCTTGTCACAGAGTGTGTGTGTGTCTCCTGCCAACCAGGCACCAGATTTATTTTCATTTATTTATTTATTTATATATTTTTATTGAAAGGCAGCTGCAAAAGGTTAACTGGAAGCTGTATCCTATAAATTCTGTTACTTAATTCCCACAATACTGATTGTTAAAAGATGCTACGTGTTTCCTTCAGGATAATTTTGAAGAATCAGGGGAATGCTTTTTAAAACAAAAGAACAGTGATAAAACGTCAAGAGAAGCTGTTAATTTACGTATTGTTTCTATGAAAAAAATAGTAATAACAAGAAGGACAATCATAAAACAGAGTGGAAATAAAGACATGTCCCCAGCCAGTCCAGAGTTGCCATATCTCTGAGCTCCTGGCAGAGGCTGAGGTTAGTGCTCAGCATAGGAGAACAGGTAGCTCTGCAGTAGCACCTGTTGCTGGCAGTGAAGAGGCAAAGCTTGGACATGCAGGTAGCATGCAGACAGATCTTAAGGTCTCAGCTTTTAAACAGCCATGGAAGCTGGGGTACATGAAGCACTGGCTCAGAAATACTTATTTAACTGATGGAATCTATTGGAAAAGGTGATTAAATTGAAACCACGTAATTGGTTCCATAGGAGGAAGATGGTTGTAGAAAGTGAAGCTGTTCAGTACTGGGGAGAACTGGTTTTGAAAGCTGGACAGCTGGAATGTTTTCAGTAGCTGGGACAATGAAAAGCTAATCAGTGGGTGGTTTTGCATAGTTATTATAAATTAAGTTAATTACTAAGTTGAAACAAATTAGTTATGGGTAATTGTTTAGCAGCAAAATGAAGTTTTACTGGCTTTGAATAGAATGTGAGATTGAAAGTCTTAAGAGAAATTTTAACTGTTAGGTTTCCTGAGGATCTGAAGTGGGAATGGGCTACAGCTCACTGAAAATTTCCTATAAACAGCAAACCCTTAAAAGTGGAGCAACACGCATTACAGAATTTCAGCTGCTACGGAGTAAACTACCACAGGAAAAGTACGTGTGAGTGCATTTAATTCCTGGTACTCAGTGTTCTGCAAGGGCTCTTAGTAGCAGCAGCAGTGAGGTCTAAGATTTTTCTGGATAGAAATAAGGTTTTTATTTTTCTTTTTTTTTTGGAGCCAGCAGCAAGAAATTCAATTTGTGCCATCTTCCAATAGCAGAAAGAAGAGGGAAGTATTTCTGGAAGCATGCCATCAAGGAGTAAAGGAACTTTTAACAAACCTGTAGGTCTCATTCATAAGTTAAAAAGAAAAACCACAAACAAAACCCAATTCCTCCCACCCCCAGAAACGTGAAAATCTTTTCTAAAGAATTCTGGCTTATTAACCTGAACAGAAGATTTTTTTCTTTTGTAATGGACATTTTTTGGTAGTGGCCAGTAGCAAGCAGGAGAAGGAAGCAGAGGCCTGGGAAAAGATTGTTTTCAACGCAAAACATAGCTTGTGGCAATCTGAAGTGACAGCTTAGGTGGTGCACAAAGCTGAGAGACTACTGTCTGCACAGGCAAGGAATGGGTTTTGATTGTTGTTTTTTTGGTTTGTTTTGTTGTGTTTTTTGGTTTTGTTCTTTTTTTTTTTTTTTTTCCTATTAAAGCCAGGGGTGATGCTGGAACATGCTAAAGCCTTTGAACACGGACCAGTATGTGAACAAATAGCATGTAGTACACCTCAGGTTGTCACTCAAGGTCAATTCTCTTGTGAGTTGTTCCAAAAGGTAGTTATTTCCCTTTGCTTACAAAGTAAAAAGGGTGGACCTTCCTGAGCAGAAAACTGAGGCTTCGCAGAAACAGGGAGCTTTGGCAGTTCTGGAAGATTATTGCATAGTGTGGTAAAAATAAAAAATGTACCGTGTTTAGCAGGCTGCTCTTTCTGTGGTCCATTTGTTTCACAACCCCTTTTGTAGTGGACCTAGACAGGAGAGCAATTAAAAGGGCTTGTGTAGTGATTGGCTTCTGACAGCAGCATCCTGGGGTTTTCAATGATTAAGTGTCATTTCCCTGGAAAACAGTAACTGGCAGTGGGAAAGCCACTGCTTTCTTGTGGTGGTCAAGACAGACTGGGAGTCCCTTCGGCTGCTGCGTTTGCCAGTGCTGACCTGAAGGGAGAGCAAAGGTTTGCTCCTTCAGGGAATGGCTTTGTGCTGATCCCAGTGTTCTCCCTTGCTTTCTCCTGCAAGGAAGTTTGTGTAAGTGCAGCCACTCTCTGCAGGAGCACCAGGCAGGCACAATTTCCATCTGGCTGGCCACGGAACTGTGGCTGGAAGGAATGGGAAATTGATGCAGCTCCCATTCAGGTGAGGAGTGCAGAGGCTGTCCCTTGTGACAGGCACATGTGGCTACGTGGGCATCAGAGCTGGTATTAGGCTGCATGAGAACTCATACTGATAGTGCCTCTGGGGGCACCTGGCTGTCTCCACTCACACATAAGCTCTGTTATCCCATTAACTATCCAAATTATGACGTATGTTATTCTTATATATGGGCAATTCTAGCCCTGACCCTAGGGCCCACCTTGCCATCATGAGGATGAGAAGACCTTAATTACAGACCTCTGTATTACAAAACACCATCCTTTTGTGTTTTTACTGTTAACCATCTTTCCATTTGTAAAGTGTAAGAAAATGACCAGTGAAAGACAACTTCACAGCAAAGGGATCCAGGATCCAACAGTAAGGAATCCAGACTGTCAATCAGTGAAGATCCATCCTCTGTCACTTACATAATCAGAACAATTACTTCTCTTCAGAAATGTAGTTTATGCAGTCTATGTAAAGGCAAATTCTTTTTTACCTATCTGAAACCAATTTAATATTAACTGATGAAACCATTAGAAGATACTGCACCCAATATGAATCCCTTTGGTGGAATACACAACGTGGAGGAGTGGCTTGTCTCACAAAAATCCTGCCTCCATTTTGGGTTTTTTATTTTTCTTCTTAATAATAGAAGAAGAGAGAGGGATAGAATTGCTAGAATACTCTCCTTATCTTCCCAGCTTATGCTCTCATGGAGAGGAGTAGCCGAGAGGTGAAAGGGGAAAAATCCTGACTATTGTACTTTCCTTGAGATAAGGAGTGTTTTAGAGTCCCTTGTCTCATGCCTGAAACCTGTTAAAATGGAGTTATATTAGCATATGGAAGAGTTTTGGGGAAAAAACAGATCTTAGCCTCAGGAGTCTTGGTTTGTCTGGATGTTTTATACATCTTTGAAAATGAATGCTAAATGGGGGACTCTGAGCCACATGGGCTGAGTTTGCTGCAATGACCTCGAGAGGTGAAAGCACAATTGAAAAGGTCTATTTTAAGTGTTTAAGGAATTAATAATTGCTGAAAAGTGCAGATTAGTAGAAGAACAAGCATCTTATATGCCGTGTTACAGGCAGATCCAGCACTCATGGGAGGCATTTGTGACAACAGTCTTTCAGTGGGTGACATTTATATACATGATAAAGAGACAAGACCTCTTCATGTAAAATTTGCAGTGAGCTTTTTAATGTCGTAAGATTTTTAGGATGAAAAGATTCCTTCTCTTGTAAGATTAACTCCTCGTGTTTGGTGATCAGCTTTTGGGGATTGCAGAGGACGGGCCCCTGGGTGTGTGTGGCAGCAGGTGCTCCGGGAGGTGGGGAGCTGGGGATGGAGCAGGACACTGTTGCCCTGGGGCCACAGCACCCTAGAGGGCTGATGCAATGCCAGCTGTTGTTGGGCTGTGTGTGGCAAAAGCAACAGAGGAGAAAACCTGTTGCTAACCTTGTTTTTTCTGGATGTGTGTTTGGGAGTTGGGAAGGAGCGTTTTTATCACTTCTTAGTGATACAGGGCTGGGGAGAGAAGCAGAGAATGAGGGTCACTGGTGTTCCCAGCCCTGCTCCTGCCCTGGGAATTTCTGGTGCTGCATGGCTCTGCACATGTCTGTGGCCTCCCCTCTGAACAAGGTCTCTTTGCCTGAACCTGCCATTTGCTCTCCCAACCTTTGTAAACCCCTGGTGTTGCCCCTGACTACTTGGACCCTTGTTGAAGCAGGTGGCCTCTACATGGTGGAGATCAAGAGGAAGCAGTATACTTTGACTTTAATTAAATTGGGTATTTCCATTTGTGAGAGATTTGTGGCATTTTTCACCCATAAAACTTTCAGGTTTGCAATGTGGGAACTAATAATAACTCTTAGTAGAAGGCCATAAACATTTTGTCTCTTGACAGCAGACATATTCTTCAGTCCCTCCAGACCTTTCAATAAACTACACCCAGCAGTAACTAGATGTGTCCAACCTGAATTAATTTTAGTAAGAGAAACTGCATATGCTAGAGTTTTTGTTGGATGGTAAGTGTACAAGTCTTTGGATTCAGCCATTACTGTACATCTTTAAAAATAAATATTTTGATTTAGGATTTTGTAAGTGGTACACGTGTGGTGGTTTGAAGGACAAATCCTGGCACACTGTATCTATGGGATGCATTTTTTTTGTCCAGCTGTTCTGTGTGGAGAAGAGGTTGTGTATGGTGAAGCTACAGTTTGCCAAGCAGAGCTGTGAAAGGATGACTTTGTACATAGGCTTGGGAAGTCCATGGAGGTGAGCAGGTGGCTGTGGGGAAGCTGTGTCCCCAGGGAGTCTCTGACCCCATGCTTCAGTTGGCTGTGGTCCCTCTGGGCCCTCTTTATCCTATTTAATATGGCAATAGCAGGTACAAGAGAAGCCTTACAGTGAGGATGTATATTCCCCCTGCTTTCACAAAACATTGCCTTCTTGCTGAGCCTCCTGTGTCCCTGATTTAATCCAGAATAAGATGCATTTTGGCTAAGAAGTGCACTAATCCATTCAGATACTGTCTTAGATCTGGCAGGCTGCAGTGCATCAGAGTATTTTGATAAGCATCATGTCTCCTTGGAAACTACTACTTAGCAGTAACTTGATGCTACATTTGGAGTGTTATGATTAATTTAAGCCTCGCTTCTGCAAAGACACATGGTATGGGCCTCCTCCTACAGAAGTGAGGAGTCTTGTTGAGCTTATCAGAACAGCTCACGTGTTCCAAAGTGTCCCTGTGGGGTTTAGGAGTTCTGAATCTCTTCAGGCTCTGCTTTAAGCTTGTTGGTTATAAATCTCACTTGTTATCTTTAAGTATATTTTTAGGAGTCTGTTGTCTAATTTGATATTTTAAAAACATTTCTAGAAAGTCTACCTCTATGGTTATGAATAAATATAAAGCTCCTTCTGAAGCCATTAAATAGTATTTTAATTAGACTGGCAAAATTGCTTTTGGCTTGTCTTTAAAGTCTTTAGTACCTTATTTCTATTAACAAAATGGTAATCAACGTTAAATTCTAAAATGTAACTGAAGTAGGTCATATTTTTATTAACTGGAGATAGATAATGAATATGCCCTATATAAAGATTTGGATTAAGTCTTCTGAGATGCTGAGGATAGTGTTTTAATTAAGGTAATCCTTATTTGCGTCTAACAAACACTATTGCTGCTTAGAAATTTAAGACCTTAGTGATGCATATTAGTGCATTACCTCAACGAATCTAATAGAGATTTAATACTTGTATTTGAAGTAGCAATCTGTCATAAATTAGGAGCATTTGCATAACAAATTTCAACCATGTTATTCTTTGCAGAATGTTATATAATTAAGGAACACATTCAACATTAAAATTTGGTAATTTTTATAGCTCTAGGAAGGTGTTCTTTGTTGTTGCTGTAAAACAGTCCTTGTTTTCACCTGTTTGTAACATATAGAAGTCCAGCTATTACAAAAGTATCACATATGTGTGCTAGATTTCTCCCTAACCCAAACAAGTATTTTAGGACACTTGCCATAAAGAATGGGACTGTGTGTATCAACCCACTGACCTCTAAAGAGAAGTTTACAAAGGATGCTTTAAAAACTTGATAGAAAATTTATTAATTTGCATTGAAAGATGTTGTGAGTCCAGTGTTTGAAGCAGAGATTTGCCTGAGATGCTGGCAAAAGGACTATACTGGAAACAGTACATTATAGTCTGTCAGTATAGATGTGTGCACAAAGGCAGCTGGTTTAAATGAAAATTAACTTAGAAGTGTAGGTAATTTTTCTGTATTAAATAACATAACCAGAAGCTTTTACAGTAAATATATTCCAATCATCTTTTGTCTGTGAAGACTTTGTAATTAATTTGATTTCTAGGTTGCATTACCTCATTTTTGAGCCCTGCTACTGTAGTAATCCATGGGAGTAGCAACTGCAAAGTGAAGCAGACAGACACCTTCTTGCTAATTGCATTGTTCCCACTGTGCACCATGACATCAGGGCTAGCTGGAGTTTGGGTAAGAGTTCTTGTAATACCCTTCACTGAGTTATGAGAAATGCTAATTTTTGAACTTGGCAAAACCTTAGCCTGAGAAATACCATTTGGGGTGCACAGGAATCCTGTCTGCATCAGGACTGGATCTATGAAAGCAGCTGATGCTTGTGGAGCCAGTGTAAGAAATGGGCAACATCTGCAGAAAGGATCTTCTCTGGTCCATGTGCTTTTGGCTTTCACTTGCGTTGGCTGCTCCTACAGAAACCATGTATCACTTAAAACAGTGATGTTTGGGGACCTTCTGGCCACACTTGCTGAATCTCATCTGCAGAGCCCTGCTTTCCACAGGAAGGGAAGGACATGACAGCAAATCTGCTGTCTTCTCCTGTTCAGCGTGGTCTCTGCGCTGGTGTTACTCTCCTTGTGCCAGGTATTTCTGTTTCACATGATGGGATGCACAGAGCAGAGACAAAGCAGCTTTGGATGTGCTTCGTCAAGTTCCTATATGGATAAGGATTTCCTTACCTTTTTTAATTCTGCCCTTCCCCATGGGGGAAGACTATAGTGATACTCAAACTTTAAGTTTTGTTTGCATAATTTAACCCTGCTGCTTCACTGGGAACCATGCTGCACAATTCCTGTCTCTTGGTTATTTATGGCCATCAGAAACAGTATCTTTCTTATTCACAAACAAAAAACAAAATAAAAGGGATCATAAAGATTATCTTTATTAGCTTCCTCCCAGCATAACCCCACAACCATAAAATTAACATTGTCCTATAAATCAATCTGGTCCTGTAAATGAACATAAAAGAATGCTCCTATTAGGATTTTCATGTTAGATGCAGTCAAGGTTTTATTCAAGGTTTTATTTATGTCAAAGCCACTGAATAGAACATATTCTTCCTATCTTTAGATAGAAACTATTACAGTAGTCACAGATGAATCTCTCTTTTGGGATGGACAACTTTGCTGTCCTATCTCTAGTTTGATACTCTGTTTTGTGGTTTAGTGAAGAATATAAAGGGAAACCAGGAATATGTAGCATAACAGATCAGTCTTGTTCGAGCTCTTCATTTAGTTATTTATAAATGTTGTCCTTTAAATTGGTAACTGATATATAAAATTTACACTCCTTCACACTGTTTGCTTTAGGCATAATTTGTTGGCAAATTACAATATTTTCTATCTTTGTTGTACTTCGGATGCTAGTTGCAGTAATTCTGCCTGTTTATTTTAGCATTCCTTGGATTGATGCTGAAAATTACATGTTATTTTTGTCTTCCTTCATAACCCTGTGTCACAGAAGTAGAAAGACCTCAGCTATTGAGATCAAAGGTTGCAAAACTTTGCTGGATAGCATGGCATGAAGTTCAGGCGTGATGAATGGTGCTAGGACTTGAAATAAGAGTAGCAAGTCTAAGAGCATGAGTCACTGTACTAGGTCTTCATGTCTGCTGAAAATTTGTGAGAACTGCTGGCTGAAAGCGTTGACAATTTTCCATTAGTAATGAATTACAGTAGTAATTTCATTAATTTCTTCACCTCAGTCAGGATATGTTAGTGTAAGTTGCTTAACCAAGCATCAGAGGAGCCATTGCAGTTAACCTTTGGCCCTTTGCTGTGTAACCAGGACCAGTTAAGAAGTAAATTAGCGTAACATTCCTTTAAAAAAAATTACTTTAGATAAGCAGCAGACATAATTTTTGCCTGTTTTTAATTTAATAGCAGGTTTATGGTTTTATGCAAAACCATTCACATTACATCTGACCCTCTGGGAACTGGGTTTTTTCGTCTGTGTAATTTGGTGTCTTTAATAATCTGCTGTCTGTTAAATCCAGCACAGGCTTGATTAATGAATTGTGATGAACCGATGCATTAATTTACAGGTTTGCTCTAATACCCTAAAAGGCTACATCAGTGCTTCCAGTTATTAATGCTAATAAACTTGGGAGAAAAAGCAATGTGAGGAGGGGTAAGGGAAGGTAATATGTGACAAGTCTTGTCTTTATTCAAGCATTTATGTCTGCAGCTACTTTTCTTACAAGAGGACTGCAAAAGCCCTTGACAACACACAACATCAAATAAAGAACAGCTTTGTGGCATTTAAAAATATTGTACAATTTCTGAAGCTGTGTCAAATCCTTTTTCACTGCTGAAAGTCCCTCAGTACAGCTTTTCACACTGTATTTTTAAATACTGTGTTTTGATGTCCTTTGCTGTTAAGTCTATGGCTGAAGCATAATCTTGAATATGAATTTTTCTGAAGAGTCACTCCAGAACCCTGGTAGGTCATAGGTGACAGGAAGGCATCTACATGAGAATGGTGGGTATTTGACATAGACAAAATTTGCTATGATGAGCAACTCATTCCTAAGTTGATATTGAGGCTTTTGAGATAATCCTTTTGAAGACTTCAAATATTAATCTGCAAGCAAAATTGAAACATTTTAAAAAAAACCAAACACCTCTTCATGTGTTTATTGCATGTAATGATGCAGAAGAGTAGAGTGTAAAGTCTCAAAAGAGTTGGTACATCGAGGAAAGGGAATAGTAATTTATTTATTTATTTATTTTATTGAGAAAGTAGGGTTTGGGAATGGGATAGCAATATGGTGTGAAGATTTTAGGTAGGTGTAAAAAAAGTATGAATTTTTTCCTTTGATGCTGAGCCTTTACATCTTGGAAACATCTTAAAGCAGCACAAAAGTTCAAAGAAGGGGCTGTGTGTCCTCTCTCCTTGGATATTAGCTCACAAAACTAGACCTCAGACTTCTTAAAATTATAATTCCAGCCTTGCTTTGTTCTGATAAATATAATTTCAGAATTATTATTTTAGAAATTGATGTATCCATCTTTCTGTCTATTAAAATATAGCATGACGTTTAAAGCCCATTTTAGCAATCATGCCTCAGGCATCTTCTTTCTAGTGGGGCACAGGAATTTTCACTTGTCCTTGAGATAAATGACACTGGTATAGAATTGGCATCTCTTAAGTCTTGCTTCAGCATCTGTGGCACCAAAACATTGCTGGAAACCTTGGAAAGAGACAGAGAAATTAACACTGTTTACACGGAGCAAAATAATTTCCCCTCTTTCTATTGCTTCTTTTACTTCTTTACTGTTAGGGAGAGAACAGTAATTTCTACAACTCAGCTATTTTAATAGGATTCAGAACACATGATCACATTAGATGCTGTACCTGAGGCAATCTATGTTTAGACTGGTGATAATTACATGCAAAAGTCATTCAACAATGAGGCAATTAATGCTGATGAACTTTATTAAAGTCAGCTGTCAGCGATAGATACCGCTGGCAACTTTCCTAATCCTATATTTATAATACTATGAAATTCCCTTATGTTCTATTCCATAATGCATTTCTGTTTAATGGGTTAAAACCAACCAAACAACAAACTTACCAGCAGAAAATATTGCCAGCAACATATTTATATATGACACGGGTATGAACAAAGAGGTCATATGTCAGCCTACTTGTCAGATTTACTCCAGTGATTGGTGTTTGCCAAAGATGATAGACCCAGCATGACAAATTGTCTCTCTCAGCAGTGGAGAGGGAAAGCATTAGATAAGGATTGCAGGGCTTACACTTCCCCTCATTGTTGATTAACAAGACCTAAATTATGCCTAATGTCAGATGTAGGCAGGTCATTGTTAATGTGGAGTCAGTGAAAATTAGAAGCTCCAACCAGTTAGAGTCTGGGATTTGCAAAATTCTAGAATCTGGAATCTCTGCTGTGAAGTTCTTTGTTATCCTCATCGGTTATATGGCTGGATTACTTTTCTCTTTAAATTCTATTATTAGAACAGAAAGCAGAGACTCCCAACCTTTTTTGCCTTTCCACAGGCAACTATGAAGATGCAAGGGATGGGCAGATGGGAAGAATAAAGTGTCCTCCTCATTGAATTTCATTGTATGTTACAAAGACAAAGTAGAGCTGTGCACCTTTTCCTTGAATCAGTTGCTGTGAATTGTGGATTCAAGTTCAGGAACCACTGCTCTGACACAAGACAGATGAAAATGTAAAATAAACTAGTACAAGACACAGATGTGATGATTAACAAAAAAGTATGTATCCTTCTGTGAAGTGATACATAAAGTCTACTAAATGTAGAAATAGTTTCTAAATGGCAGAAAAAACGTTTATCTCTTTGCTAATCCAGTATTATACATATAAATCATGTGTAATTGCAGAGCTATTATGTGTTAGTTTTAGGGCAAGAGCTTGCTCTGGAACCTCTGGAAGAGTCTGGAAGAGCTGTGCTAGCAGGAGTGCTGGAAACCACTGGTTTGGGGAAAGGACTCCTTTTGTCAGAAGCTTTCTCTTTTAGGAATGCAATGGGAAACACCAGTGAGGTATTTTTCTTCTTTTTATCTTTTCTTATTAAATACAAAAGCATTATCTTTAAGGCCAGAGATGTCCAGAGAGAATATCTCTGTAGGTTTACATGTTCTCCTTCTTTTCCCTGTTGGCTGTGTTTGGAGCCCTTTCCTGGGTGCACTGGTGGCCTAAGCCAACATGACTCTTCTTGCGTTTTTCTTTTCCCTGCCTGTAGCAAGAGCAGCTCTGGTAGTCCCACAGGGCAGTGAGCAGCCATTAAACAGAGCTTCAGCTGCAGAAGCTACTTGGTATTTTCTGTTTTAGCTGTTGTACTATGTTAATCAACTAAAAAACATGCACAGCCGAGGAAAATCAGGTTATGATAGTAGAAAGTGTGTTGTGGTGAGGGTTAAGGTTATGAATGATGGTTCATGTGTACAAGCCCTTGGTTTCAGTTAGAAAAACTCAGGTATTTGGGATGAGGTTAAGTTTCTACGGTGAGGTAGGAGACAAATCACAGCTGGATTTTTGCTTTTGGCTTTAACGTCTACTAATCTTTTTCCAGCAACTGACAGAAAGATCATATTGAACTAGATAAACTGAACAAAAATCCTGCTGTTTTAACCTCAAATCATATGATAGAAAAGTTGAGAGTTGGAAATGAAAAATGTAATGGAAAATGCTCTTCATGAAGCATTGGAGGCATCCTGCAGCAGACACCCAGCAGGAGACAGGCAAGAGTCAGGAGAGGCTCACCAGGGTCTCCCTGACTACAAAAAAAGTCTGTTTTGGCCTCTCTGGCTTTGGCTGTTTGTGTCCTTCAGAAGTATGAAGAGGTAGGGGGAAAGGGGAAGCAGAAATAGGGACCCTAGGGCCAGTGTGGTGATGGGGTCTTGACGCAGTCAGTCAGAAAGGTGAAGGCAATGGGGACTCACGGGAGGGGTGGTGATGAAGGAAGAAGTGCTGTGAAAAGAAAATGCAGGGTCACTTGTTTTCCTGTCTGCACTGAAGCAGGTGACAGCAATGTGGTGTGGCCTTTACTTGCTCATTAGATCTGTAAAGTATTTAAACATCTGTTATACTATGTAACAACTGCTTAAATTGCTCCGGCACTCAGGGTATAAGGCAATGCTGCAAAGTGTGTAAACAGGCTTGTCTCTGAAGTCAAATGTAGGACAATCTTGTGGTTTTCCTACTTCTCCATTCTTTCCTTCAAGAAATGGTCTTTTTCCATAAGATCAGTGAGTGTTTGTTTATTGTGACTACAGGACAGGTACATAAACTAGCATTCCTTTCTGTGTTACATCAGTACAAGAGAAAAAAGCTTTTAAAAAGAAGGAGACTAACAAGTGTCCAAATGAGGATATTAAAGCCTGGGTGGGTAGATGACAAGATGGATCCCATTCTGGTTGAGTAATGGGTCATACTCCACATGTCACAAGTGGAATATCAGGGGTCTGTCATGGGACCTGGCCTAACATTCCTGTCAGTGACCTGAGAGGTGGTGGGGTGCACTAATCAAGTTTGCAGCTGTCACCACAGTGGGAAAGGGACACTGAGCAGCACACTTGAGGGGCTGGGCTGCTCTTCAGAGACACATAGCCAGGCTGCCAGGGACCTTATGAAATTCAGCAGGGAAAAATGCAAAGTTGTGCCCTGGAGAAGAAGGAACTCCTGGAGTTCCCCATGGATGGACTGGCTTGGGGGGACTCTGTGGAAAAGTGCCTGGGGCCTGGCAAACTGTGCTGAGTGTGAGTGAGCAGTGTGCCTCGAAAGCGATGAAGGCTGACAGCATCCTGCACTTTGTTAAGAGGAACAAAGCCTGGAAATTGAGGGAAGTGATTATCCCCTTCTTCTCAGGACTTGCTAGACCATGTCTGGAAACTGCACCAAGTCTGGATCTCCTATACAGGACAGACATCCTTAAACTGGAGTGAGTTCAGCAAAGGGCTACCAAGATGGTCAGGGGCTCGATCCCTGTGAGGAGAGGCTGAGGAAAGGGGACTTGCTTAGCCTGGGGAGGGGATGGATTTGGTGGCATTTACCAGCAACTGGCCAGTGCCAGCTAGGACGTTATGGAGGAGACAGAGCCAAGCCTTTCACAGTGGTGATTGGCAGGAGGGTGAGAGGCAGTGGGGGTAAACCAAGATAAGAGTGACTCTGACTGGTACAAGGAGGGACTTTTCCCATGAGGATGGAGCAGTGGTGCAGCAGGGGCTCAGGGAGGCTTTGTTTTCATCCTTTGAGGTTTTCAAGACTGAACTGGACAAAGGCCTGAGTCATCTGATCTGGTCTCATGTCTGACCCTGTCCTGAGCAGAAGAGGTTGGACCAGGTGGATTCCCATAGTCCTTTCCAACCTGAATTGTCTGCTGGGCCTATGAAATGGGGCAGGGGGAAGAAGAGTTGATTGAAATATATTGCTCAAAAATTCAGTGGTGGACACCCTAATCTTGAGGCTCTCAAACATTTAAGTTTCAGATTTTCTGTGGACTGCCTATACCATGATATGGTTGCCCAGTGCAGTCTTTTTAGATTATAGTTAACCACTTGTATTTGTTCTGGTTGGCTAATTCCTGAAAATGATACTCTGGGCTAATTTAGCTGCCTTTACTCAGGAGAACCCAGTCCTGCTCTCTTCTCCTAATGCTGGAATGACCCTGGAGAGATTTGTAACTTCAGATGGGGATCTTAAAGGTGAGTCTCTTTTTCTTTCTTTATTTAGGTTTTTTTAAAATTTTCATTATATTTCTAAAAAGACTGATTTTTCACACCCCCCCCCCC
>NW_009970724.1:9412840-9419750 GCF_000747805.2 Chaetura pelagica
TTATTTATTTATTTTTTTATTTTTTAAGAATCAGTAGTGTAAGCTGGGATGCATTTTAAATACTATGCAGCTACACTGCAATAGTAGATGTTCAAGAATACTCTGCAAAATGCAGGACCAAACTTTTTTCATAGGAAGAAACTAATAAAGCAGGGAAGCTGGTTGTAAAATTCAGCTGCTGATGCAACCTGAGTTCCATGAATGAGCAAAAGCAGTTCCTTTCCTAGGTGCAAGAATGAGTCACACAAGGTGTTAGAGATGGTGCTTTTGGCAGATGTGCTTTGGCTGGTGTTCTCAGCCGGTGCAGCAGCTCCCGCATTGGCGTCTGCAGCTCAGGGGCTGCACAGGAGCTGCTGGTGCTGTCCTGGCCCAGTGATGTGTCTGAGCACTTACAAGCAGCATCACGCTGTAAAATGGAGACAGGATTGGGAGAGGAGATGGTGTGTGGTGGTCTGGTTTGTTGTCATGAGGAGGTTATTGCGAGGTAGGTCAGTCCAAGAGGTCCCTGTGAGGTGGCCTGGGCTCTGGAGCTGCCCATTGGGCTTGCACAGCCACCTTGCATAGTGGGGTGACTCCTGTGCTTCATGCTTGGTGTGTCCACACCTCTGTGTTTTCTACATTACAAGGATTTAGGAGAAAATGTGTAGAGACACCACACGCAGGAGCCTGATGGCCCCAACTGGGGTTCAGCATGAACACCCTCAAGCCCTGTACATCAGGCCAGTGCCTGAGGCTCTGTCCCCCAGGGCTCTCTGGCGCCTTTGATATCAGGTGAGTAGCAATTATTAGTCATTAGTTAGGGCTGCGTTTATTCACAGTGTTTGCTTTCCTCACATTCATGCCTCCCTTTCTTGTTCAAATAAAATGGCATTTAGTAGAAACTTACAAGGGTGCTTTTTATCCCCTTTTCAGTGGTTTATTTGATTTCACTGATCTCTCTAAATCATAATCAAACTGATTTTTGTAACCAAGAAGTGTCTGATCTCACTACTTTCATTCCCTTGTGTACTGGAAGAACTGTTCAGGCTTGCAGAGCTCAACAGCCTTTGTTGGGCCTGAGTGTGGGCACAGGCCGTGGAGCTGGAGTGGGGCACAGTGGGGCAGCCCCAGGGGGGAGCCCAGTGACTCATCCCTGAGGGGGCAACACACCGTTCCATGGGTGTTTCACCCTCTGTGGGGCTGGGGAGACTCCTCCTGGTGACTTCCTTAAACAAGAGGTTTGTTGCTTAAAATTGGGGTCCATATTAGATCCCAAGTACCACGGATATCCTTTTAAACACAGCAGGGGGCACAACTGGAGGAGGTTTTTAGCAAGATTCCCACTTCACGTACAGCAGCCTGTATCTTCTTTTTACAGATAACCACGTTTTAACGAGACGGACATTGCTGATAATTCCTCGCTTATTTATTTGTTCATCTCCTCGCTGAAGGCCAGAACCGGAAAAATCGGGTAAGGGTATGAAGGGAAGCCAGTGGGGACTGGACTTCCAGGAGGGCTGCATGAACCGCAGACTGAGCGGAGCCGCGGGGGCCCCGCCGGGGGTGCCGGGACGTGCCGATGGAACAGCCCGGAGAGGCCAATCCCGCCGGGCGTTCGGCGGGGCCGCCCCTTCCCGGGAGGAGGGATCGAAGCACCATCTCACGGGGC
This sequence comes from Chaetura pelagica, assembly GCF_000747805.2. Classification (NCBI taxonomy): domain Eukaryota; kingdom Metazoa; phylum Chordata; class Aves; order Apodiformes; family Apodidae; genus Chaetura; species Chaetura pelagica. The sequence goes on from NW_009970724.1 coordinate 9,414,489, forward strand.
TCCACTAGGGGCTGCTCGTGCACCGTGGCGCTCGGGAGGCCGCTCCCTCCATCCCTCCATCCCTGCATCCCTCCATCCCTGCATCCCTGCATCCCTCCATCCCTGCATCCCTCCATCCCTCCATCCCTGCATCCCTCCATCCCTCCATCCCTCCATCCCTCCATCCCTCCATCGCTCCTTCCCTCCATTGCTCCATCCCGCCGCCGCTCCCGCACCCCCGCCCCCGAGGCTCGCCGAGCCGTTCTCCTGCGCCCCATTCCCCCCCAGCAAGTGTAATGCAGGGTTTAGCGATTTCCCCGCCCCGCTTGGGTTAATTCTTTTTTGCTCTAGGACACGAATACCGTGATTTAAACTTTCTGTCCTAACCCTCTTGGTGGCTGGAAAGGCTTTGCTGTCATTCAGCCTTAGCGATAATCCAACGGCGAGGTGTTTACAGGGGATAACGAACGTGTCTCCCTTTCTTAAGGCACTATCAGTGAGATTTTTATCTTGACTATATACTAAAGACAGCGTTGTGGTGCCTGATTATTCCCCTTCCCATGCTCTAGGATTGTTGCCTTCTTTCTGCAGATTTCCTGTAAAATAATGCCTTGAAAATGTACTGCTTTAACTATGACATTCTTCAAAAATACCCTAAAAATGTCTTTAGCAATGCCACCTTCAAAAGGTTGATCCATGACACAGACCGACATTAGCAGTAGACTTTGATTCACTGCAGAAACGTGGAAGGTAACACAGTATTGAGCAATGCCATTTTCGTTTTCACAAGGCTAATAACCCACTTGTAATAGTTAATGAGTTAACATCAGAGATGCAGTAGATAGGAAAAGCAAAAAGCAAGGCTATATGGGTTTCAGAGTGATTTATAAAGAAAATCAGTTGCCAAGCAAAAATTCCATTTCATGTTTTGTGAAAGTAGTTCACGGTAGTCACGGTAGTTACAACATTTTGATAAAATGTTTCACCTACGTAATTGGTGTCATTGCAGGTATATTCTGTTACTGTGTTTCTGTTGTTTCTGCTGCTTCTCAACTCTTTCCTTCCCCGACTTTTGCAATAGCTGCAGTGGGAAGAGCACACTCACAGAGTTTTGGGGAAGGGAGCTTCTTTATTATTATTATTCTTATTATTCTTATTATTATTATTAATTAATTTATTTATTAGTTCTGGGTAGAATTCAGGAGATTTGCTATTAAGTGTGCTGAAAGCATGTTTGTAACCATGTAATGATTATGTGCTCTGTTGTCAAAAACCTTAACAAACCTTTAAGTGAGTCTAATTAAAGCAGCCTTTGATAATGGCAATAATAAAGGATTACTTTAATTTACATTGTAATGAAAGGATTGTGCCATTAAACATTACAGGAAATAGGGGTACTACTTTTTCAGAGTAGATAGAAATTGCATGCTGTGCTTTTATGATCTTGATGAAGTCCAAGTGATCTTCTTTCATGCCATCAGCAAGAACAGAAATTAGGGACTTTCTCCCTTTTCTGAGCGATGTGTGTAGTCCAATTTCCCTGTTTGGTGTTTCTAGTGTGGGGGTTTTTTTGTTCACCTTGCACATATACTATCATTTTAACACAGATTGAGCCTGGTAGGATTTGTGGTGTCCAAACTCCAAGCTTTGGGCAGGAAATATTGTAGGGTTCTTTTTTTCATTGTTTGTTAGGTTGTTTTGTTCCCCTTGGAGTTTCTTTTGCTATACTTAGTTTCTTGATGTCTGGTCCTGTAAGCCAGGATTGTTTCAGAGACACGAAATGACAGCTTCTTTTTGGAGCATGCTCTGTACTGGTAGAATTGCCCTTCTCAAGTAAACAGGTTGCCAGCCTGTGAAGAATGATAGATATGATAGGTGTGTCAGCAGGACATATGGCTTTATGCTGCAGGTTAATCACCAGAGAGCCTCATGTCATTTCTCCACTTTTCTGCTGCAGGTTCTGGTTTTATTTTTATAGTTTTATAATTTACTGAATTTTGTATTTTTTTTTTTTTCATGGGACTCTGCATGAAGGTTGAGCTTTATGTTTATGAGGGATGAAGCAAAAAAAGATAAAAACCAATATGCCCCACATTATTTCCAAAGGTAAATTAGAGCCTTGAACTTGTTATATTTAATTTTCTGAACTTCCAGTGTACCAGTGAAAGAAGAGATGTAGTGGCTGAAATATGACCAGTTCTCGGACTTTATAACAATCTGTTTAAATGAAAAGCTGTTAGAAGGACTAAAACCATGGACACTTAAATATTGAGAAACAAGAGTAACAGGAGAATCAACAACCTCACAGCAGAATATAAAATGGTGCTACTGCAGCTGGGACTCATGCTGAGTCAGTATATTATGAAGAAAACACCATAATAATAATAATAATAATAATAATATTAATAATAAAACAGATAAGCAACTAAACTGTGGTTTCCAGGTTCACTTTTCAGTTCTACCTAACTCTTTGTAACTTTACAATGAAAGATTCAGAAATTGAAGCCAATTACCATAATATGTGGTGGTTTGGTGGGAGCATGTTCTACATCAGACAGTTAAAAGGTTTTATTGCTATTAGGAGCTTGTTAATGCCCTTGATAATGTCTCTAGTTGCTTTGTAATGTCTCTTGTTGAAGTATAGAATTCTTTTATCTTCTTATTACATTATGCAGAAACTTGAATTGAAACGATATTTGCAGGAACATTTAAAGTAGTGCATCAATCAGTTTCAAAGAAGAGAAAATGTTCTCAGAATAGCTTATAAAAGGATAACTGTCAGTTTTATTTTGGATGAACAAAGAAACCGACGTAAAAAGCACTTTATTGTAAAAGCACACTGTGCAATTCAATAAATACTCCATATTTATAACAATCTGTTTAAATGAAAAGCTGTTAGAAGGACTAAAACCATGGACACTTAAATATTGAGAAACAAGAGTAACAGGAGAATCAACAACCTCACAGCAGAATATAAAATGGTGCTACTGCAGCTGGGACTCATGCTGAGTCAGTATATTATGAAGAAAACACCATAATAATAATAATAATAATAATATTAATAATAAAACAGATAAGCAACTAAACTGTGGTTTCCAGGTTCACTTTTCAGTTCTACCTAACTCTTTGTAACTTTACAATGAAAGATTCAGAAATTGAAGCCAATTACCATAATATGTGGTGGTTTGGTGGGAGCATGTTCTACATCAGACAGTTAAAAGGTTTTATTGCTATTAGGAGCTTGTTAATGCCCTTGATAATGTCTCTAGTTGCTTTGTAATGTCTCTTGTTGAAGTATAGAATTCTTTTATCTTCTTATTACATTATGCAGAAACTTGAATTGAAACGATATTTGCAGGAACATTTAAAGTAGTGCATCAATCAGTTTCAAAGAAGAGAAAATGTTCTCAGAATAGCTTATAAAAGGATAACTGTCAGTTTTATTTTGGATGAACAAAGAAACCGACGTAAAAAGCACTTTATTGTAAAAGCACACTGTGCAATTCAATAAATACTCCATATAAATATAAAGGAAGAGAAAGTTCATAATTATCTGATAACTTGAATGTAATTTAAGTAATACTTGCAGAATATAGCAAGCAGTGAAGCACCTTCTTCTTTCCTGTGTATTCTTGCCTCCAGATCAAGTCCTCAGTAGGAGATAGCCTAAAGCATCTTGTTAATTATTTGAATGGATAAAGTATGGTTATAATTTAACATTATCTTCCAGAAATGTGAAGCTCCTCAAAAGCCACCTCACTGCCTTAGAAAAACAGCAGCAGCACCACCTTCCCTCACTTACCTTGCTTGGTGTTTTGTTTTCTTTTTTTAAATTTTTTTTTAATTTTTATTTAATTTTTTTTTCCCTTTATTTGGATTTTTTTGTTTTGTTTTCTTCCTCCTTCCCATACATGTTTTCTTTTTCTTACCTGCTTTAACACAATGTTATTTGAGTATTTATACGTTTGGATTATAAACCTTCTATATGACTCGGCTATAAAACGCTTGCACGTGGTGTTATTATCCAGGGAAACAGTTGCAAATTGTATGCTCCCTGAACCAGTAGTAGCTTGCTAGACCACACAAAATATGGCATGTTGCAAATCCCGTCTTGTAGCCTGTAAACCAGAAGCAGCTCTCGCCCTTTCTTTCTTTTCTAAAAAAAGAAAAAGAAAAAAATTGCTGAAGACTGTATACACATGGAGAGCTGTAAATGCTCTGCTCATACAGCAAAACCTTCCCAGAAAAAGTTGAGTGTGTTTTGCCCTTTGAATCTGTCATCTTTTCAATATCCTCAGCTTCAACAGGGCAGAATATTTCTAGTTCCGTAATTGTGTTTTTATTTCCGGAGAGTTTACTAAGGCAAAGAAGTAATTGACTGTAAATGCACAGAATTTTTATTTTAATTTTTTAAATTTTATTTTGGTAACTGAATTCTATGCACAAAGAAGTTCTGACTTTTATTTTTGTTGTAATGCATAAAGGGTATACAACATATATCTGCATTATTAAACTGTTTACTTTTAATTTCTAGAACTTTGGAAATAGCATTTATTTTTATTTAATAATCATAGCAAAATAAACCCACCTTGTTCATGCTCTGTTGAATTCTCAGCATCAATCAAGGTACGCTTTAAAACCCACAGGTGGTTTTTAAAATTACATGCTATTGTAAAACCCTAAGGGTTTTAAGGATTTACAGTAGTGGCTTCAGTGAAACCTGTTATACTTGATCAATCAATTAATAATATTCACAATGTATTTCAGCTGAAGCTGTATTTCCATGATACACTGTTCTATGTAGGACACTCCTCCTCTAACTGCTTCCCTCTCTTTCCGTGGCTGTGCTGGAGCTCTGCAGGATGAGGCACCTCATGGCCTGTGTCCCCAGCACATCCCTCTGCTGTCCCTTCCCTCCCCTCTTCTCTCTGGGCAGACACTCTCCTCTCTTGGCACAGGTGTAATTGCAATGCCCCAAAAAAGAGTTTATTTAATAACACTTCAAGCAACTTCTGGAGAGGAGCCTTTGTAAGTTACTGAACCCTTGAGAAAGCAATAATTCAGAATGAGCACGTTGGTGAGTTGCACACATCTGTGTGCTCTGCCTGGAAAAATAAAGGTGGTTGCCATAGCAACCCCCACATGCTATGTGTGTAACACAGGATCCTGGCGGGGCTGGGGCTTTGTGCGAGGCGCTCCCTGGCCCCGCGCCCGGGGCCTGTGCCTCCTGCTGCTGCCCGGGCAGGCTGGCCTGCTTCTCCAGCCCCACCTCGCTCTTACACC